>NC_056744.1:1332689415-1332691915 GCF_019279795.1 Protopterus annectens | reverse complement strand
CAGGGAGAAATCTATCAGACAGAGAAAACTATAAAGCAATTAGGACAAGAAGTGCCACTGTTAGAAGAGTAAAGAAGAGGGAATAGATCAACAAAAATACTCAGAAAGATAGACGTGATAAAAGCAATGCACAGTGCAGTAGACTCCCTCTTATTCGGCCTCTCTTTAACTGGCCTCCTCTTTAACCTCCCATCAAATTTCTGCCATAGCCCTAACAAAAGACAACAGAGAAGAACAACACTTCTGCCTCCTGCAGGCTAGATAATGACAGATATTTGAGATATAGATTTCAGATTCATTAAAAAAATGCATACTAACACAGAACCTGTTATTCTAGGTTATTTATAACATATAAATGCTATTTTGTATGCTTTTTATGATTAACCAGCCATTTGTTTATCCTGCCTAAGGTCCAGTCCCAGTGAGAGTGGATAAGAGGGAGTCGATTGTATTAAAAAGGATCAAGATTTATCATCCACAATCACAAATAAACTAAAAATATCAGCACAGACAGAATATCTTAGAAGATGCACAGATAAGTATAAAGGAAAAGTACAAAATAAGCAATTTATTGATGACTCAAAAAAGTTTTATAGATAATTGGGAAACAAGGTAAAAGGAATTGAAAGACCACCAAAAAAGAAGAAACAGATATATTTTGGAGAAATATTTATGAAGAGCCTGTGGAGCATAACAAAGATGCTAAATGAATAGAAGAAGTAAAAGAATTAATAAGTTCAAATGTAGACGATATGAAATGGGATGACATAATGGCCAGAGACAATGAAACAAATTTAAGAAACACCTCTAATTGGAAAACCCCAGGCCCAGATGCAGTACCTAATTTCTGGCTAAAAGTATTAACATGTTTGCATAAAGATTTAGCCATGCTCAAGAACTATGTATATGCACACCCCAAACAGACACCAGCCTAGCTAAAAACAAGAAAAACAATGCTTTTAATTAAGAGTGAACCTGCAAGCTATTCTAAAGACAGCAGATCAATAACTTGCCTTCTGATGAAGTATAAACTATACACTGGAATTGATGCTGACAAAGTTTATAGTCACTCAGAAGAAAACTCAATAATTGCAATAGAACAAAAGGGTAATAAAATAAAGTCATATGGAACAAATGATCATTTGTTATTAAATAAAGTTATTGTGGGGAACTGTAAAAAGGAGAAGAATCTAAGTATGGCATGGATAGACTACAAAAAAGCATTTGGTAGCATCCCACATTCATGGATAAAAGAGTGCTTAAAAATGTATAAAATGCATCCTATACTGATCAACTACATTACAGTGACCATGAAACAGTGGCAAACCACTTTGCAGTTAATCCATAACAAAGGACAAATTATTATTCCAGGGATAAAAATCCAAAGGGGGATATTCCAGGGTGACTCTCTGTCACCATTGCTCTTTTGTCTTGCCCTTAACTCATTACACTGTCCTCTTAACAGATAGGTCACGGCTATAATTTGGCTCCCAGAAAGCAACAAAATGTAAATACTTCTCATCTTCTCTTTTT
The DNA here is from genome assembly GCF_019279795.1 of Protopterus annectens. Classification (NCBI taxonomy): domain Eukaryota; kingdom Metazoa; phylum Chordata; order Ceratodontiformes; family Protopteridae; genus Protopterus; species Protopterus annectens. Next base: position 1,332,690,382 of record NC_056744.1, on the reverse strand, counting down.
CAATGATTTAAAACTGTATAGCTCATCAGATGAGGAACTGAAAGCACAACTGCAAGTAGTCAAAACTTTTTCAGAAGACATAAGAATGTCATTTGGTCTTGATAAATGTGCAAAAGCAACCTTAAAAGCAGGAAAGCTGCAGCACCAAGAAAACATCAGTTTGGGACAAGAATGTGATCTGAAAGAACTTGAGTAAGAGGGAGTGTATAAATATTTGGGAATTGATGAAAGGTCAACAATAAAACATAAACAAATGCAAATAAAACTCAGTAAGAAATATTTTAGAAGACTTAACTTAATAAACCAATTTGCTCTTCTTGTCCTAACTTACAGTTTTGGAGTGACTGGCTGGCCCCACAAGGTTCTGGATAGATTAGACAGGAAAACAAGAAGGATGCTTTATGCACTCATCAAATGATTTATAAAAATCAGGGTATACCAAGATTATTTATTTCCCATCCGAAGGAGGTATGGGCCTCCTTGAAATTGATTACAAGTATAGATCTGCAATCGTGGGACTGCATACATATCCATTGACCTCACAAGACCCAAACATAGTGAATGTTTTGAAACATAAGGAGAATAAATCTAAGATGACTTTCCTTCTTAGTCTAGCAGGAGCATATCGGTGTCAACCTTGAATGGAAATCAAACCAGAAGTAGATAAAAATCAAGCAGCAACTAAATGTGCAAAAAACAAAGGAATAATATAAGGTGAAGGATCGGATAAGAAGGCAAGAAATGTAGAAAATGTGTAAATATAGTTGCAAGAATAGAAAACTCCTGTAACAACCTCATGTTGATCAGAATTGAATGAAGGAATGCTTAAGGACAAGCAAATTCAAACCAAAAGATGAAAGGTTAATATTGATGGCCCCAGATAGTGGATTATGTACACATTGGTTTACAAAGTCAATTGAACATGTGAGAGAAACAAACAAATGCAGGTTTTGTTAAACAGAATTAG
>NC_056744.1:1332668782-1332688915 GCF_019279795.1 Protopterus annectens | reverse complement strand
GCAATGAAAACACATGCCAAACACACAGCAACACTACCGTCCATCCACGACGACCCAGCGGAGGCTGGTCAAAGACCACCATGACATGTGCACAAACAGGGACACGTGTAACCGTTGCCTTAACACCCCCCCATAGGCCAAAGAATAATAGAATGGACATATGCATGTAATGTTGTGAAGGATGTGTGGTAGTCCTCAGTATCACAGTGGTAGGGACACAGATACACTGTAATCAACTGTGACGTATGTGCACTGTAGACAGCATACCTGCAGGTAATACAGAGGACAATCACGTGCCACAGAAATATACACATGAGAAAGAGGATAGGGGATAGACAAGTGTAAATGGGACAAACTATGAACATAGGTTCATAGGTCCATAGGTACAGGGTAGGCTATCTACCCAAGGTCAGCCATAACCCTACACCATAGTTAGGATTCCTTTGCCAACCTTCCGGTCCGGAGATAAAATGCCTATGATATTGCTGTACCTCTGTCAAGCAGTGATAATGATGTAATCCCTGGGGTATATCTGCAATCCCCCATCCAATGGACAAGATCCCCCTCGAACAAGGCTAGCAAGGATCTCTGCCTCACATGTACTGTGATGTAGATCCACAGCATAGTGAGTGTCTGGGTGACGTATGTGTCACTCCAACACATCCTATTAATGACCGCGTCAAGGTTCACGTCACCTGCCCTTGTGGTTCTGAGGGATGTAGATACAGTAGGTGAAGCATAGACATGACATATGGGTCGACATGGCCTCGTATGTCAGGCACAGGTCAACACCGAACAAGAGGTATGTGACCGAATGGAGCAGGGGTCCTAACAGTGGGGCAGCATTACACAAATCCCTGACACCCTGCATCTGTATGACAATTAACCTATGAGGCCTTCCCAGCTGCTGTAGGTGTCGGGTCAGATACCCTCCGAATGGGGCAATGTACCCCATCATAGGTGCAACGTAATGAGTACAAGGAGACAATGACCTACCCTGATCTAGATGTGAATCCCTGCACAAACAGGTGGGCAATGTAGAAGTCCTACCGAAACACGATAGCACTGTGTGTGTTGAACGAATGGTGACCGACAACCTGTGTCCCCTGATCCCTGGTAATTACCCCGCGCTCAGTGGACTGCCACCCATATGCTGGACAGGGGTGACCTCGTTCTCCTCGACGGGTATGATTTTGCATTACCTTGCATTTAGCTGTAGGCCATGTCCCTGACAGCAGATATGCATATCTGGGAGGCCCCTTTGAAGGATATCTGTGTCAGATGTCCGTCCCACTATGGCACCCGGTTCGCAGTCATCTACAAACAATGTCGCCCATAACACCCCTGTGTGTGCCTGTACTGTGGAAATGTAGATGTAGAAGAGTGGACCCAGGGCAGAGCCCGTGGGACACCGCCTGCGACAGGCAGTAGGTCCGACATGCTGCCAGCAACTATGACGCGTGGGCGTGTCACATAGCCAGTTTACAACCCATCCTGCGATATGCGTGTTCACATCAAGCCGATGGGTTTATCAATGATACCGAGGGGTATTGTGTTGAAGGCCTTTGCCAGGTCGAGGTAGGCTGTATGGACTGCAAGACCCCCATCAATGGCCTCGGTGACTGTCGAAAAGCGTCAACCATGCTTTAAGCATGAACCGCCCTGACCAAGCCAAACCGGGTTGGATGCAAAGTATGCAGGTCCCCTATGCCTTCATCTACGAGCCGCAGTATGATCCCTTCCCATGTCTTTGCAGATAGGTCTCCTCATGGTAATGGGACAGTAATAACCAGGGTCAGTGGAGGCATTGGCCCTGTGACGTGGGACTACAGTCGCCGTGCAACACAACCTGGAATGCGTTACCCGAGGTGAGGCTAGAAATAAACAGCTGTCCTAACTGTGGGTCTAATTCCTCAATGAGATCGTGGAGTACACAGTCGGGTCACCAGCTGGTCCCATGGATGCTATGTTCACTACCCTGGAGAGAGCATGTTCCACCCGTGCGTCACAGAACATTCGGGGACCACAAACCGCCGGTACAGACATCTCTTCATGTGGGGGGGAGGGTGTGGAGATGTCTTCACCGAACCTGTCAGCCCGTATGTTGGCAATGTGTGTATGTTGAGTAAACTCCACATCATCGTGAACCCAGTCAGAGCATATGTGGGAGTGACCTCCCAGGTGTCCAGCATAGCAAATGAAGGCTGTATGATTGTCAGCCAGGTCCATGGAGATATATCTGTGGAACGTGCCCCGGACCATGTCATGACAGCCTGTAGCTCTACACATATAATGACCAAGGGTGTCATACCTCACAAGGTGTCTGCTCTGCCTTGTAGTAGCCACCTCCTCTCGTTGTACAGCTTGTGTATGGCTGGGGTACACCACACTGGATGCTTGGCATTGGTACAATGAACCACAGTTGGGTAAGGGAATGCCTGATCCATGCAGTCCTGTAGGTACCGGTAGACGGCATATGTAAGTGATGCAGTGGCTGCAGTACTGTTGACCACTGGCTCAGGGTCCTTAAAGGAGACCACAGTAGTGTTCAGAATTGTGAATTCGGCCTTTGAGAAAGCCATGTGTATGGTAACCGGCAACACCCACAGCAACGGATGTCAATAGCAGAAGCCATTGTCCAAATAACATAGATTAACTTCGGCATGACAATATGTATTATTATACATGTATTGATGCGTGTCTGCTAATTACATTTGCAAATGGCCGGTAAGACCGTGCCAAAGTGCCCGTGATTTGCCTAGTCTGGGGGTGTCGTTCCGACAATAAAGTGGCGATACTTCCCAACCGGGACCTCTGGGGATTAATTAAAGCAGTTGTTAACCTGCAACATTGGATGTACACCATTTGGTTCCGGTTTCGGAAAACATGGTTTCTGTAGCACTACACACTATGGGTAGTCAAGCAGACATCCGCGATTGGTGAACACACAGCAGCAGTCAAACCCACTGGCCACGGACACAGTCCGACAAGCTCTACACTTTACATATGCACATTGGTGTCCATTGTAGGACCCAAGAAAATTTTCCACGTCTGGAATGTGTGCCAGCCTTCATATACCCATTGAACCGATAGTCATGACCACATCACAGCTAGACATATGCACATATCGTGTTTCAATATTGATGGATAGCTGTCTATGAAAATGCAGCACATATGCTGGAATTCCCCAGAGTTCGAGTCCATAGAAGTCGTCCACATCACAGTCCGCACATGAAGGATGTGTAATGGGTACTTTAATAGGCTATTACACCGATCAAGGGTCCTGGGTAATGTAGAAACAGGGCTCGGTGTGGATTTGGCGGGTAATCCTTTGTCCGCCCGTGCAGGAGGATGTGAGCTTAGCACCTGCCTTACTCCCACTAATAATGCAAAAGCATCCACGGAGAATGCTAAATGCAGGTGTGAAATGTGTACAGCCCTATACCAGTGTCCAGTAGGCAATTCTCATGGATGGACAAGCGTCGACCAAGATGGCACCCATAACTGCAAACCGGTGGAATTACACAGCCAGTAAGGCATAACACAGGAAATACACATAGGGACTACAGTTGACATTCCCCATACAAAGTTGGACCGCGTGCGAACGGCGTACACAGCACTCAATCTGCCAGCAACAAAATGGGGAGCACTGCTACCATACTGCGGAACAGATGGGCGACCTGTGGAACACATACTAATGGCACACCAACAAGCGTCAACTAGGATATGTAAACTATGGCGTTCCCACCTATGAAGAAAACATGCTTCAATGAATACATAGGGGATCAACATGTTCCAGTGGTGTTATGTTGAAAATACAGTGACGGATATGTCCTATTGGGACGTCTGAGGTTTATTTAAAGCAGTTGCTAACCTGCATCTTTGGATGTACACCATTTGTTCACAGTTCTAAATCACCTGGTTACGTAGCACCACGTAGAATGGGTAGTCAAACAGACATCCGATTGGGAACATACAGCAGCAGTCAAAACCACTGGCCAGTTGGACACAGTCCAGCAACATCTAACTTTACATATGCACATTGGTGTCCATTGAAGGACCCAAAAATACCTTCTAACAGAACTCCCTCCAGCCGTTTCCGAACAACAGATGATGTGATATGCGTGACTACGGCAAAGTTAGACATATGCACCACCAGCGTGTTTAAGGTTGATGACAGGTGTCCATGAAATGCAGGACATATGAACAGAAATCCCCAGATCGACGTGTCCATACATGTGCGTCCACATCCCAGTCACGCACACATGAAGGATATGTAATGGGTACTGTCGAGGGTTGCAGCCATGGGATCTTGGGTATGCAGAAATGGGGCTCGGTGTTGTTGGCAGATAATCTGTTGTCCGCCCGTGGGAGGATGTGGGTAGTACCTGCCTTACTCCCCACTAATAATGCAAAGCATCCACCGGAGAATGCTAAATGCAGGTGTGAAATGTGTACAGCCCTATACCAGTGTCCAGTAGGCAATTCACATGGATGGACAAGCGTACGACCAAGATGGCACCCATAACTGCAAACCGGTGGAATTACACTGCTGCAGTAAGGCATTACACAGGAAATACACATAGGGACTACAGTTGACATTCCCCATACAAATCGGACCGCCCGTGCGAACCGGCGTACACAGCACTCAATCTGCCAGCAACAAAATGGGGGCTCGCTACCATACAGCGGAACAGATGGGCGACCTGTGGAACACATACTAATGGCACACCAACAAGCGTCAACTAGGATATGTAAACTATGGCGTTCCCACCTATAAAGAACATGCTTCAATGAATACATAGGGATCAACATGTTCTGGTGGTGTTATGTTGACAATACAGTGGCGGATATGTCCTATTGGGCGTCTGAGGTTTATTTAAAGCAGTTGCTAACCTGCATCTTTGGATATACACCATTTATTCACAGTTCTAAAACACCTGGTTTCGTAGCACAACATAGAATGGGTAGTCAAACAGACATCCGCGATTGGAGAACATACAGCAGCGGTCGAAACCACTAGCCAGTTGGACACAGTCCAGCAACATCTAACTTTACATATGCACATTTGTGTCCATTGTAGGACCCAAAATACCTTCTAACAGAACTCCATCCAGCCGTTTCCGACCACCAGATGATGACAGCCGTGACTACGGCACAGTTAGACATATGCACCACCAGCGTGTTTAAGGTTGATGACAGGTGTCCATGAAATGCAGGACATATGAACAGAAATCCCCAGATCGTGTCCATACATGTCGTCCACATCCCAGTCCGCACACATCAACGAAGTGTAATGCGTACTGTCGAGGGTTGCAGCCATGGGATCTTGGGTATGCAGAAATGGGGCTCGGTGTTGTTTGGCAGATAATCCGTTGTCCCGCCCCGTGGGAGGGATGTGTGTGTAGCACATGACCTACTCCCCACTAATAATGCAAAGCATCCACCGGATAAAGCTAAATGCAGGTGTGGAATGTGTACAGGCCATAACAGTGTCCAGTAGGCAATCCCCATGGATGGACAGGCCTACGACCAGGATGGCACTCATACCTGCAAGACCGGTGGAATTACACAGCTGCAGTAAGGCATAACACAGGAAATGCAGATGGAAACTACAGTAGACACTCCCCATAGAAATCCAGACCGCGTGCGAATACGGCGTACACAGCACTCAATCTGCCAGCAACAACATGGGGATTACTGCTGCCATGCGGAACAAATGGGCGACCAGTGGAACACACACCAATGGCACACGAACAACGTCAACTAGGAAGGTCATAGGATGTTTAAACACTGGCGTTCCCTTATAAAGAACATCCTTCAATGAATCAATAGGGTCTACATGTTCTGGCTGTGTTATTGACAATACAGTGGCGTATATGTCCTACTGGGCCTTCTGAGGATTACTTAAAGCAGTTGCCAACCTGCATCATTACATTAATACCATTTGGGTTAATGGTAGTAGACATGGTTTTGGTAGCACAGCGTGATATGTGTAGTCAAACAGACATCCGTGATTGGGGAACATACAGCAGCAGTCACAACCACTGGCCAGATGGACACAGTCCAACATGTTCTACATTTACATATGCACATTGTGTCCATTGTAGGACCCAAAAATTTATCCGTGCAATGTCAACGGCTGCGATCTAGAGACAGATGAAGTGACAGCCGTGACTACGGCACAGCTACATATATGCACCACCAGCGTGTTCAAGGTTGATGACAACTGTCCATGAAATGCAGGACATATGACAGAAATCCCCAGATTGTCGAGTCCATAGATGCGTCCACACCTCATTCCCACACACATGGACGATGTGCTACGGGTACTGTCGAAGGTTGCAGCCATGGGATCGTGGGTATGCAGAAATGCGTCTCGGTGATGATTGGCAGATGATCCGTTGTCCGCCCGTGTGAGGGATGTGGGTATGGCATATCGTTACTCCCACTAATAATGCAAATCATCCACGGAGAATGCTAAATGCAGCTGTGAAATGTGTACAGCCCTATACCAGTGTCCAGTAGGCAGTTCCATGGATGGACAAGCGTCGGACCAAGATGGGACCCATAACTGCAAACCTGGTGGAATCACACAGCTGTAGTAAGGCAAAACACAGGGAATACAGATAGGGACTACAGTAGAGACTCCACATACAAAGTCAGACCGCCGTGCGAATACTGGCGTACACAGCACTCAATCTGCCAGCAAGAGAATGGGGATCACTCGCTTCCATACAGCGGAACAAATGGGCGACCTGCGGAACACATACTAATGGCACACCAACAACGTCAACTAGGAAGGTTATAGGATGGTTAAGCTATGGCGTACCCACATATAAAGAACATCCTTCAATGAATCAATAGGATCTACATGCTTTTGTTAATTTGACAATACAGTGGCGGAATGTCCCAATGGCATAGCTGCGGAGTAGATAAACCAATTGTTAGCCTGCACCATTGGAATTACACCATTTGGGTTCAGTGGCGAAACCGGTTTACGTAGCACTACATAATATGGGTACTCAAACAGACATCCGTGATTGCTGAACATACAGCAGCAGTCAAACCCACTGGCCAGATGGACACAGTCCAATAAGTTCTACACTTTACATATGCACATTGGTGTTCATTGTAGGACCGAAAAATTTATCCGTGCAATGTGAACCTGCTGCGATCGGAGACCCAGAAGAACAGCCGTGACTACGGCACAGCTAGATATATGCACCACCAGCGTGTTCAAGGTTGATGACAAGTGTCCATGAAATGCAGGACATATGAATAGAAATCCCCAGGTTGCGAGTCCATATGTGCGTCCACATCCCATTCCGCACACATGAAGGATGTGCAATGGGTACCGTCGAGGGTTGCAGCCATGGGATCGTGGGTATGCAGAAATGGGGCTCGGTGTTGATTGGCAGATAATCCGTTGTCCGCCCGTGGGAGGATGTGGGTATAGCATATCGTTACTCCCCACTAATAATGCAAATCATCCACGGAGAATGCTAAATGCAGCTGTGAAATGTGTACAGCCCTATACCAGTGTCCAGTAGGCATTTCCCATGGATGGACAAGCGTCGACCAAGATGGCACCCATAACTGCAAACCTGGTGGAATCACACAGCTGTAGTAAGGCATAACACAGAATACAGATAGGGACTACAGTAGAGACTCCCATACAAAGTCAGACCGCCGTGCGAATACCGGCGTACACAGCACTCAATCTGCCAGCAAGAAAATGGGGATCACTTTCCATACATGCGGAACAAATGGGCGACCTGAGAACACATACTAATGGCACACCAACGTCAACTAGGAAGGTTATAGGATGGTCAAGCTATGGCGTACCACATATAAAGAACATCCTTCAATGAATTAATAGGATCTACATGTCATGGTGTTATTTGACAATACAGTGGCGGATGTCCCAATGGGACCTCAGAGGATTAGTAAAGCAGTTGCTAGCCTGCATCATTGGATTACACCATTGTTGGGTTTGAAAGACCTGGTGTCGTAGCACTACATAATATGGGTAGTCAAACAGACATCCGATTGGGAACATACAGCAGCAGTCAAACCCACTGGCCAGATGGACACAGTCCAACAGGTTCTACACTTTACATATGCACATTGGTGTCCATTGTAGGACCCAAAATTTAGCCCTAAGCAAGATAAACATGATGGAGACCTGAAGGCGACAGCCATGACTACGGCACAGCTAGACATATGCACCACCAGCGTGTTCAGGTTGATGACAACTGTCCATGAAATGCAGGACATATGGCAGAAATCCCAGATTGTGTCCATAGATGCGTCCACATCCCATTCCCACACATGAAGGATGTGTAATGGGTACCGTCGAGGTTGCAGCCATGGGATCGTGGGTATGCAGAAATGGGCTCGGTGTTGTTTGGCAGATAATCCGTTGTCCGCCCGTGGGAGGGATGTGGGTATGGCATATGCGTTACTCCCACTAATAATGCAAATCATCCACGGAGAATGCTAAATGCAGCTGTGAAATGTGTACAGCCCTATACCAGTGTCCAGTAGGCATTTCCCATGGATGGACAAGCGTCTGACCAAGATGGCACCCATAACTGCAAACCTGGTGGAATCACACAGCTGTAGTAAGGCAAAACACAGGAATACAGATAGGGACTACAGTAGAGACTCCACATACAAAGTCAGACCGTGCGAATACCGGCGTACACAGCACTCAATCTGCCAGCAAGAGAATGGGGATCACTGCTTCCATACCGCGGAACAAATGGGTGACCTGGAACACATACTAATGGCACCAACAGCGTCAACTAGGAAAGTCATAGGATCCAAACTATGGCGTTCACCAATAAAGAACATCCTTCAATGAATTAATAGGATCTACATGTTTTGGTGTCAGTTTGACAATACAGTGGCGGACATCTAATGGGACATGAGGATTATAAAGCATTGTAGCCTGCATCATTGGATTTACACCATGGTTTCAGTAGAATACCTGGTTAGTAGCACTACATAATATGGGTAGCAACAGACATCAGCGATTGGGAACATACAGCAGCAGTCAAACCACTGGCCAGATGGACACAGTCCAACAGGTCTACACTTTACATATGCACATTGGTGTCCATTGTAGGACCCAAAATTATCCGTGCAATGTCAACCAGCTCGATGGAGACCAAAGAACAGTGACTACGGCACAATGACATATGCACCAAGCGTGTTCAGGTTGATGACAACTGTCCATGAATGCAGGACATATGTACAGATATTCCCAGATTGTAGTCCATAGAGTGCGTCCACATCCCATTCCACACATGCGGATGTGTAATGGGTACCGTCGAGGTTGCAGCCATGGGATCCTGGGTATGCAGAAATGGGCTCGGTGTTGTTTGGCAGATAATCCGTTGTCCGCCCGTGGGAGGGATGTGGGTATAGCGTGCCTTACTCCCCACTAATATGCAAAAGCATCCACGGAATGCTAAATGCAGGTGTGAAATGTGTAGCCCTATACCAGTGTCCAGTAGACAATCCATGGATGGACAAGCGTGGACCAAGATGGCACCCATAACTGCAAACCTGGTGGAACCACACAGCAGTGAGGCATAACACAGGAAATACAGATAGGGACTACAGTAGACACTCCCCATACAAAGTCAGACCGCTGCGAATACCGGCACACAGCACTCAATCTGCCAGCAGAAATGGGGATCACTGCTTCCACAGCGGAACAAATGGGTGACCTGTGGAACACATACCAATGGCACAATACAAGCGTCAGCTAGGAAAGCCATACGATGGTCAAACTATGGCGTTCCACCAATAAAGAACATCCTTCAATGAATTAATAGGATTACATGTCATTGACCATGGAATACACCTAATCAACATCAAAGAGCTGGCACCTTATGGCACAAACCAAGACACACATGGTAGATGAAACAGTCAGCGTAGACATTTTAGTCCATACAGGTCACATGTGGTATCAAAGGTTACTCCATAGACGTGCGCTATCAGTAGGCTCAGAGACTTACACATAACATGTCAGGCTTTATATATCCCCCACACTTCCATGTATTTACTTTCTGTGCAAACATTGAACATGTAACCACAGCATAGAAAGCACAGTGTAACCACACACACATATGTTAACATCTCAGAAATCCTATTAACATATCATATGATATTGTACTATGCGAATACTCATCAATCAGATTTAACAATGTATATGGAAGATATGCATAGCATATCACTGTAATACTGTACAGAACTGAAAGAGTGGACATGTGTGCCACCATCTGTACCCACAAACTACATTCCACGTTGCTTCCACCTGCCTCTCAAAAGAGGCCTCATCAGTGTTCCATCGGTCAGCCCTGGTGTGTGGCCAACCCTCCACCTACTAATCCAACAGATCCGCATTCTATAGCATGGCTGATGAGGTCCCCTCTGATTATAACCTGGGCGTGTAAAACACAATGTAGGCGTATGCCTTGTGATGTGCCCATATCCGGCCGTGGGCATGGCAATCCTCGGCTGCCAGGTGCACTGTAGGACCACCTGTCTAGTAGGTGTGTCATGTGGTATACCAAGATGAAATGGGTGGTGGGTGCCATGGTACAGCCTAGGGCAGCATCGATCTAAGTCCGTGCCGTAGGATGTGCAGGTATGTGCAGGCGTGCACATGAAACAGCGGTCACAAGGATTACCCATGTGGCGACACCTGCACAGATGGCTGTGGTAGCACACACACATGCATACAGCACAGGTAGACATACACACACCATAACTAGGCAAGTACACACAAGGTGTATGGCGGTACCGTACACTGTCAGGTCAGCAAGGATAGCTGTCTGCCACATCCAGCAGATGTCATTACGGTGTTCTGGAAACACAGTGCATGGACAATGAGTGGATATGCAATGCCACAGTTATATGTGTCAGCCGTGCAAATATGCGATACATGAAGCAGCCGTCCATGCTAGAGCAGCATGGCACAACATAAATGCGTGATATACAATGACAGAGATACAGGCGGACACATGTGGCAGGCCAGTGTAATGTACACAGCATCACCCACCACACCATAGCATGGTGCGTGGAGGCTGCTTTACGGCGGCGACCACAACAGGCGGTACGAGCTGCGTACCACCATCCACAAACACAGGGATGGCGGCGGGATATGAGTGTTCTCGTAAACCACACAATGCATATGAACCCATGCAGCTGGGAGCATGGACACACACACATGTGGCAGGCATGGTGATTGACCACACCCACATACAAGCGCACAGCGTGACACAGGTATGGAATGCGCTGTGGACCAGCACACCACCATCAGAGGCACATGTACGGTGGGTGACATCCTGTAAAGCTGATAGCCAAGGTATGTGTTGCGAAGCGTCTAAAAGCTGGTTCATCTGCAGAGGCAGCTGGAAACACACACACACACACACACACACACACACAGGGAAGGGCGGAGTCGAACCTCGCCTATCTACATGAACTCACTACAGCATGGCGCATTTACAGAGCAGCTACCGAGATTACTGAGCACAGCGCTGTCAGAGGCATACTTCTAGGTGGTGACATCACCCGTAAGAGAATAGCTGGCAATAGCCAAGGTATGTGTTGAAGCGTCTAAAAGCATGTTCATCTGCAGAGGCAGCTGGAAACACACACACACACACACAGGGAAGGGCGAGTCGAACCTCGCCTATCTACATGAACTCACTACAGCATGAAGCATTTACAGAGCAGCTACCGAGATTACTGAGCACAGCTGTCAGAGGCATACTTCTAGGCGGGTGACATCACCCGTAAGAGAATAGCTGGCAATAGCCAAGGTATGTGTTGAGCGTCTAAAAGCATGTTCATCTGCAGAGGCAGCTGGAAACACACACACACAGGGGGGCGAGTCGAACCTCGCCTATCTACATGAACTCACTACAGCATGAAGCATTTACAGAGCAGCTACCGAGATTACTGAGCACAGCTCTGTCAGAGGCATACTTCTAGGCGGGTGACATCACCCATAAGAGAATAGCTGGCAATAGCCAAGGTATGTGTTGCCAAGCGTCTAAAAGCATGTTCATCTGCAGAGGCAGCTGGAAACACACACACACACACACACACACACACACACAGGGGCGAGTCGAACCTAGCCTATCTACATGAACTCACTACAGCATGAAGCATTTACAGAGCAGCTACCGAGTTTACTGAGCACAACGCTGTCAGAGGCATACTTCTAGGCGGGTGACATCACCCGTTAGAGAATAGCTGGCAATAGCCAAGGTATGTGTTGCGAAGCGTCTAAAAGCATGTTCATCTGCAGAGGCAGCTGGAAACACACACACACACACACAGGGAAGGGCGGAGTGACCTACGCCTATCTACATGAATTCACTACAGCATGACGCATTTACAGAATGCGCTACCGAGTTTACTGAGCACAGTGCTGTCAGAGGCATACTTCTAGGCGGGTGACATCACCCGTAAGAGAATAGCTGGCAATAGCCAAGGTATGTGTTGCGAAGCATGTTCATCTGCAGAGGCAGGAAACACACACACACACACACACACACACACACAGTCGAGTCAGACCTCGCCTATCTACATGAACTCACTACAGCATGGAAGCATTTACAGAGCAGCTACCGGGTTACTGAGCACAGCTGTCAGAGGCATACTTCTAGGTGGGTGACATCACCAGAGAATAGCTGGCAATAGCCAAGGTATGTGTTGCGGCGTCTAAAAGCATGTTCATCTGCAGAGGCAGCTGGAAACACACACACACACACACACACACAGTGAACCTGCACACCTACATGAACTCACTACAGCATGGCATTTACAGAGCAGCTACCGGCTGAGCCACATACCTGTCAGAGGCATACATACTGAGGGGGTGACATCACCCGTAAGAATAGCTGGCAATAGCCAAGGTATGGGTTGCGAGCGTCACTGGCATCTGCAACTAGAGTGAACATGCTACGTACATGGTGTGCACTGCTGTGAAACTACACAGCTGTTACTGAGCACACAGACACAGACTGGGCACATGACAGACATACACCTGGCGGCAGCATGTGCAGACCATCGTGTGTGCCAGCCAACAGCACAGGCATGCAGTTATGGCGTGCGAAGGGACAGCATGCACCGGGGTATCAAGCAGTCGGTAGCGGTGTGCACTGTACTGTGTATCTACACATGCTTACTGGGCATGCTCAGACATAGACTGGCACAGAGCAGACATGCATACACATGGTGCACGGCATGGGTGGCAGAATGTGGACCGTCGTGTGTCCACCACACAACAACAACCGGCCATGCCACAGGCGTGGCGTTCTGCGAGAAACAGGCATGCACCGTATTAACGGTATGGCGGTGTGCACTGTACTGTGTGTCCATCTACACAGCTGCTTACTGGGCATGCTCAGACATAGACTCGGCACAGAGCAGACATGCATACACATGGTGCGGCGGCAGGGGCGGCAGAAGGTGGACCGTCGTGTGTGTCCAGCCACAACAGCAACCCGGCCATGCCACAGGCGTGGCCGTTGCAGGAAACAGGCATGCACCGGGGTATTAATGCAGTCGGTAGCGGTGTACTGTACTGTGTCCATCTACACAGCTGCTTACTGGGCATGCTCAGACACAGACTCGGCACAGAGCAGACATGCATACATGGTGCGGCGGCATGGGTGGCAGAATGTGGACGTCTGTGTGTCAGCCACACAACAACCCGGCCATGCCACAGGCGTGCGTTGCAGAGGGAATATCACAGGTGCAATTACCATGTAGGACTGCCCTACAGGTTGCATGCTACAGACCACCCCCAAACCAGGATACATGGCAGCCTGAGACACTGGTGAGTGTGCATGCTCTCACACAGCCTGTTGGGTGACATCAACCACCCATACATAGACTGAACATTACCCATGACACAACACCCTACCGGGTCATTGTTCATACACTGAGCTGTGAAACAGCCATGAACCATACCACTAGGGGGCATACCAGTTCTGCTCATCACACATGGGAGGATATGCTCCACACAGGATGTACATCCTCAATGGTGATGTCAGACCATATAGTGGATCCACTGGTAATCACATCCTGCACCCAACACCGGCATGGGAGACCTAAGTGGCGACCTCTCACAGCAAACCACACATCAGACCCGTGTGGTACCCTACAAGTCCTCCATGCCAGTGGTGAACACAGGCGCATGAAACCCTACGAATGCCTTCTCTGAGCACAGGGATGTCTGCACCAGCGATCATGATAACATCAGGACCTTGTCCACAGGCAGGCACATGGTCTGGTGGACAGCCACTGACAAACTGTACATCAACAGTTGGAGCTAATACATGACAGAGCAATATCAGTACCAGGCCATCACCCATTCATACACGTTAACATACATACAATCATCCAAGGCGCTTGTGGGAGTGGTACTGCAGAGGGCACATGAGACAACCATAGGGCCTTCCTTAGCTGTGGTAGGGACATGGGTGGGAGCCCTGTCATGGCGGAATTAATCCAGAATGGTACGCGGTCACTGCACCCACAGACATTGTCAACAAACCAGCGGACATGTTCCATGCATATGCATACACCCAAGAGGGCGTATCCATCCACCAGAGTCTAGCCTCCAAAACATCTCATATGCCCTGGGTGATCTGATATCTGTTAGGCGGTGAACACAGCACCAATGGGCCCGATGGTGTCCCTGGCTGTGTGCTACCCAACCTCATTGAGGCCCTGGCCCACACATGGCCACTGTGTCATGTTAGCCTTACTACGGGCTAGGTCCGCTGGATGGCATGGCAGCTGTGGTCCCACTAGGCCGGGGTAGGGCTCTTCGGGTCTGTAGACTTTCCCGCCCTATCGGCTTGACAAGCTTTGTCTGCAAAGCTGCGGGGGAGTCCATACTGGTGCCCATGAATACAGACAGTGGTGTACAGCCAATGCGGAACATACCCACACTTAGTCAGGGGCAGATCCTGCCTCCCAAACCTGCTCGCCTGTCTGGAGGCGGTCACTAAGGCCATTGATGGGGAGTCGGTTTGCACACACTACCATGACCTGGAGGCGTTCAAAACACACTCCCTGGGACTCATGGAAAGGCTCGCCAGCGTACATGGGGACATATGTCACGATGGTTCTCGGAATGGATGGAGGTCACACCACACAGGGTTTGTGTTCCTGGTGCGTGTCAGACTCAAAGCTGGTCTCAGTGGAGGCCCACAGGGCTCAGTCCTGGGCCCCCTGCCGTTGCATTGACCTTCAATGTGCATGCAAACATAGGGGGATTGTGGCAGACAAGGTATGCAGATGACTGCACACCGGCCACCATACCCAACACCCATCTGACACGGACATCCACCTGGGGCCTCATAGACATGGATAACTGGTGCCAGAGCCATGGCCTGCTGCTACATGCCAGAGAAGGTGCAGACCTACCCAGTGGGAAGGGCATGTTGCCCGGCGTAACATGTAGGTGGTAATCCATTCAACATGGTGGGCGTGTTCAGGGAAATGGGTACCACACCTGTTGGTAACCTCTGTCAACACACACAATGCCAATGTGGGTGGGAAGACATTCCACTGTGGCCACCTGGTCTGGAAGGAATCACATCCACATCAGGGGTGTTCATTGTACCCTGTACATCACACACCAGACCAATGATTGCGTACAATGGCACATCTGGGCTGTACCTAACCTGACACCTGCAGCACTCGGAAGGACCACAAGCATTCCACGACGCGGGGATAAAGGTGCTGGGACGTGTCACACGCTGCCCGACCAAGGGGACTCCGGCTGTATACCTTCCCAGCACGTCTTCTCTGTGGTGATCTGTGCCTGACAGATGGCCATGTCCGACCTGGGTGACATGGACATGTTCCACCTCCTAGGCTCCAGGCAAACACGGGCACAGAAGCGACTGTCAGACACCTCACCACGAAGATGACTAGGACGTGCTGGGGGAACAGGGTCAACGCCCAGAGACCCCTTACAACACGGAGAGGATTGCCAGCCCATGTGAAGCAGAGGCCCTGACTGACTTTGTCCAGGAGTAATCATGACGTGTGGATGTGTGATCATAGGTATGCGCCAGG
The DNA here is from genome assembly GCF_019279795.1 of Protopterus annectens. Lineage (NCBI taxonomy): Eukaryota > Metazoa > Chordata > Ceratodontiformes > Protopteridae > Protopterus > Protopterus annectens. The sequence goes on along the minus strand of NC_056744.1, from coordinate 1,332,672,790 downwards.
CATCATCTCTGTGTGAGTGCTGGATGGGGGACAGGAGACCGATGGATGTGGTATCCTCATCCTAAGGGGTGTGAGCAGCCACACACACTCTGGGTAGGGTTACTCCTGCTGTGGGGCACATAGCCTGGTATGTACATGGCCTGTACCTATGTAGGGGTCCATGCGGTTGCGGGTACCTGTGCTATGCTGATATTGCCAGATGTGCCTGTGGGTACCCCACAACTACCGTGGGGAACTGATAACAGTGCGCCGAGTAGGCCCATGCGAGTACACCATAATTGGCATGCGGGTTAACTGAACCAACATGGTGCTACAGATGAAACCACCGCATACCGTGTACACAAAACAATGAATGCTGCACCTGCACTACATGGTATGTCTGCTGCATGATGTCAGTGCACGACCCATCACATACGCACCTGTCACCTGCCATACACAACCACGCAACATACACATGTACTATGCGGACACAGGTATCACATACACCTCTCACTATCTTGCCCACCCTGTGCATCAGAATATGTTTGCATAACCGTGCACCGATGGTGTAGCTCACGGTTCTGCGGCAGAGGCTTCATCATATGCACAGGGTGATATGTGTGCCACGGGCATAGGCTGTACCAGTGGATGACATCATGTGTGTGTGTAAGGGCCTGTGCATTTACTGGGCATGACTGTGCAGAATGCATGTGGATGTGGTGGAGCCCTACAGTTGTGTCTGCTGTGTGTGGGTATGTGTGTACACAGTTCAGTCATCTGTGATGCCTACGGGGTATACTTGGCAGCCCCAGACTGTACAGTGCAGGTGGTGCGGCTCACTGTGTCCGCCTGCGGCGGCGTGACCCTGCCTGCCTGGGGTCGCCACGGGCACTACCGGGTGGAGGTATAGAGTGGCCACTCTCCGATGACACATGTCCGCTGGAAGCGTGTCCCGCTGGGACCGTCCAGGGCCACGTCCCGTGGCCTGCTGTGTCCTGGTGTCGTTGGTGTAGCAGCAGCTGGCCTGCTGCTGCTACCAGCACTGTGTGGGTGGGCCTGGGAGGTGGCGCGCTGCGTCGACCTGCACTTGGTGGTGTTGCTGGCCCTGCCCGCGTGCCCTACGCCTCACCCCTACCAGGTGTTCCAGCACGGACAGCTCACGCTCACGGATGGCCATGCCTCGGTCGAGGATCCCAGCCATCTCACCTAATCTCCTATCCAGAACATCGGCAAGCTGCTGTTGGGCATTCGCCAATGACTGGATGTTCTCATTTAAGGAATGGATTGCGGACCTCTGCAGCCTCTGCCCTTCCTGGTTCTGCCGTTCGCACGTGCCTGCCGCCATTACAGTCTGAAACATGCGTCTGGTTATACCAGCTGCTGCACCTGTCGGCAGGTGAATGTCTAGCAGTGCTCCTCCTCGAGCAGCACCTGCCACATGCCTGTGTGGCACTTCACCAGTCATTACACTGGCAACATGGTGTGTACCGCACCTTCTGCAGCCACCACACATTCCTGCTCGGTGCCAACAGGCGCTGACTGTCCGTCATCTATGGGCAATGGTGTTGTGGTATGTGTCGGCATCTGAACCGTGTCGGGATGAAGGGACATAAGTGTGATGTTCTCCAATGGCACAGTGTCTGCCTGGCGACCCTGCCTGTGCCTCATGCACATGGTCATCACCGCTAGTATCTGTGGGGACACTAGCATCAGATGGACCCAGGCGGGAGGAACACCTACAGCACCTGTGAATACAAAGACATACCGTAAGTTACATTACACATGCAGACACACAGACACACACACACACACACACACACACACACACACACACACACACACACGACACACACTGACATACACAGCGGACACACACACACATGCAGACACATCATGCATGTGATATTGCAGGTGGCATGCAGCATTCCCACCACAGCCCAGTGAATGCAGCAGACATTAATAGTGGCGGTATTGCATGCTGCCCTGGGTCACCTGCATCGGGCGGGTGTCTTTTGGTAGGCTGCAGTACACTGTTCATGGTAGTTTTGCATCGCAAATACACCCGTGTGGCCGCGGGCCAGTTAACAGTGCGTATGTTTTGATCACTTTATGTCATGTACACACTTAGGCGTAATGTAGGTATCATGTGGACGTGAACTTAAATGGTGTCCCCTGCATGCACCACATCTGGCGGATGTCACAGTGCAGTGTTATGTGTACAGTCTGAATGGGAATGCATGTGTAACAAGGATGTCTGTGCAGGTGTGGTTGGTGTGAGGCTGTGTACATGGCTGTACAGTGAGAGTCTCTGGGCACTGTGCCACTGCTGCAGAGCAGCAGGACACAGGTATGTTTCTGTGCGATCGTGACCTGGGCGCGTGCGTGCCATTTGATCCAGTTCTGCTGTTCAACAGCATTATATATAGACATTGGTGGCAACTCTAGTGGCTGCAGACAGGCATACCATTTTTCTGGTGTACCACATCGGATGAAGAGGGGGTCCACTACAGTGATGAGCCCACTATGTGTGGACAGGGTGCAGCGGTGACTACCCACTCGGATGTACTGTGGCTGCGATGTACTGTGTGGCAACATGCCTGTAGGTATCACCCATGGCCATGTTTGTCTGGTTCATCGACAATGTGTGTGATGGGCATCGTGCACACAGCCCTGTGGTGACCCATGTGACATACCAGTAGTCTGCGGTGTCACATTCCCTAAGGCTATGCAGACATTGTGGATGTCTGCTATGTTGTGCATAGGTCATGTCATGGTGTGACAATGTTGGACAGACATCCCGCGTGCATGGGACATGTCATGTGCCATGTCTGCGATGTGCACCAATGCAGGGGCATAGGTCACAGTGGTAACACCTGTGTTCTGGCCAGGTCACAGCTCACTATGTGGTACTGTGTGCATACTGCAGAGGCATACCGATGCATACTACACATGCAGCCATTGTGGAACACCTCCACCATTGTATGCATAGCTGACTGCACATATCACACCGATGGGTTATGTGGTTGCATGCTGGTCTATACTACCCGGTTGTATCTACTGTACATGGGTGGTGTGTGTGTCGTGGTGGTGCAACCTGTATACCGTGACTGGGGCACACCCAGGTGTGCATGTCATACCTGGACACATGGGGAATATCGATACACCGTATCATGCCTTTTACTAGCAACAGTCTTACCTGCGACAGACCCATGTCTGTGCGACCGCAGGCGATACCTGTATAGGGGCGACACAAAGTATACACATTATCCATTACTATCGCATACGGTAAGCACTGTGCATGTCACATCATGCACCTGTGTGTTAGCATGTGCTATGCACATGTCTGCAAACACAACATAGCATACTGTAGTATGCATCTTGTGGGCCATATACCTGGCATGTGTTGCTATATTATGTGTTGTACTATGACACCCACTCCTACGTCGCTTATCATACAAACATGCAACACTGACTTACCAGGCAGCTCAAGCTCGTTGGTTGAGAGACACCCACCTCCACAATGGACACGAGGGTTTCAGCATGTTGTTCCATGGGTGTCCCCAGACTGGCCAGGAGCTCCTCCGTGGGTGTGAGTGGGGGCTGGGTTTGTGGCCCACCACCTGTCCCGCCTTGTTGTCCCAAGCGGGTGCAGCGGCGCTGTCTGTATGCGGTCGGTCTGTACGGTGCCTGCGGATCTGTTGATGCGGTTGTGGCGTAGGGTATTCACCCTCGCGTATCCTGCCACATGTCTTCCACGTTGTTGTGCTGCGGTAGCGGTGGCTGAACAGGATGTCTGCCAGTTATCGCTGGAACAGCGGTGTTATCCTCTGTCTTCCTGCTGAAGTAAGGCGGGCGGCGGGAACGTGGCATTTATCTGCTGGAACCCGCTTATTAGATGACGGCTCATGACTACCACTGCTGTGCTGGCATACTGGACGCTTTATTGCTATGGCCTTAACACAGCATCTGCTGCAGTAATCTCGTGCGCATCATGGCAGTGACGGCCGATGTGTTGCCGTCACACCCAAA
>NC_056744.1:1332593681-1332668282 GCF_019279795.1 Protopterus annectens | reverse complement strand
AATTTTACCCCCATAGGGACTAAAAACTTGCCCCCATTCCCCGTGGAATTACACTCCCAGTAAGGCATTACACAGGTAATAAAAGGGACTACACTTGACATTCCCCATACAAAAAAACACAGAGAACCAGCTGAGAAAGTCCTAAGCAAAAATGAGGTACTGTAGAAACGGTCAGTGACCACTCAGAGCCCACCAGGAATTAAATGCAGTCACCATAGTTTATTGAAGTGCTTTTCGTCTGCTTCATAAGCAGACTTCTTCAGAATACATACAATGCAGTTCAACTTACTACATTTAAAACCCTTAATTGGTCAGTAAATTAGATGTGCTAAGTATTAATTAAATGCCTTAAAGGCGAACAAGCTAAACACTTTACTCGGGTTACAGATTCCACACAGTGAGTAAATCAGACATTGCTTCAAAATGTATATTCTTCATAGAAAAATAAAAATATATGTATAAATATGAAAGAAGAACCAACATACTGTTTTCCAAATGTCTGAGTGTATAAGCTACATATATATGTTCTAGGGATTGTGCCAATATATTAAAAGAACTAGAGACACCTAGTAATATAAATGAACCATAATATATAGAGATAAACCTTATGATTATGACTAATGTAAAATATATCAATGAAATGTAAAGATTCAAAATGTGGTAAAGTAATATTTATTTAGACGGTTAGTTAAATAAATCAATTCAGACATCCTTGTCAAAATACTAAAACAAGGCCAGCGAGGTGCTCTGCCTCACATGTACTGGGATGTTGTTCCACAGCATAGTGAGTGTCTGGGTGATGAATCTGTCCCACCAGCACATTCTATTAATGACAGTGTCAAGGTGTACGTCACCTGCCCTTGTGGTTCTGAGGGATCTAGATTCTTTAGGTGAAGCATAGTCATCAAATCCATGTTCGACATGGCCTTGTATGCCAGGCACAGGTCACCTCTGGGCAAGTGGTATGCGACTGAATAGAGCTGGAATCCTTTCAGTCGGTCAGCATAACACATATTCCTGATACCCTGCATCCGTTTGTCTATGAACTGTCGGGGCCTTTCCAGCTGCTGCAGGTGTCGGGTCAGATACATTCTGAACGGGGCATTGTACTCAATCATAGGTCTAATGAGTGATGAGTACAAGGGGACAATGACCTCCCCTGATCTAGATGTGAATCCCTTCATGATCAGGTGGGCAAGAGAAGGTCTACCTAACCACGTTAGCAACGGTGTGTCGAACTAACGGTGACCAACAACCCGGGGCCCCAGATCCCTGGTAGCTCCCTCTGTGCACAGTGGATTGCCAGCTATATGGTAGCTAGGGTAACCTTGTTCTTCCCGGGTATGACTATGCATTTCCGGGATTTAGCTGTAGGCCATGTCTCTGGCACCAGTTATCCATATCTGTGAGGCCCTTCTGAAGGATATCTGTGTCAGATGTGTGTCCGACTATGGCACCCAGTTTGCAGTCATCTGCAAACATTGTCAGCATAACCATCCTGTGTTTTTGTACTTTGGAAATGTAGATGCCGAAAAAAAGTGGACCCAGGACTGACCCGTGGACAACACCTGTGACCGGCTGTGAGTATGACATGGCGCCAGCAACTATGACCATGTGGGTTCTGTCACTTAGCCAGTTTGCAACCCATCTGCATGTATGTATTTACATTCAAGCTGACAGGTTTATCAATGATACCTGAGGGTATTGTGTGAAGGCCTTTGCCAGGTCGAGGTAGGCTGTATGGACTGGTTTACCCTCATCAATGGCCTTGGTGACTGATCCTAAAAAATCAGACACATTTAAAAGGCATGATTCATTTGACCAAGCCCAAAATGGGTTGGATCCAAAGTATGCAAGTCCCCTATGTCTTTATGTATGAGTTCCATTACGATCCTTCTCCATGGCTTTGCAGATAAGGCTTGTCAAGCTAATGGGATGGTAATTACCAGGGTCAGTGGAGGCCCCAAAAACCCTTCCTTGTGAAAGTTTGGGGACTTTAAAAAGGTTTTGGGCCCCCTTGGGTTGGCCCAACTTTTTTCCCCTTGGGTTTTGTTGTTTTCCACAGGAAATTTATTTTAAAAAAGTGTCCTTGGGTTTTTTTTAAAAATGAATCCTGTCCCAAACCCCAAAAGGCAAACATTTTTTTTTTTAAATTAAAAAAAAAAAAAAAAAAAAAAAAAAAAAAAAAAAAAAAAAAAAAAATTTTTTTTTTTTTTTTTTTTTTTTTATTTTTTTTTTTTTTTTTTTTTTTTTTTTCCCAGGTTTGCAAAAGGTTGTCAAGCTTGGGAGGTAATTCCGGGGTAGTGGGGGCACCATCCGTGAATGGCTGTTGCCGGCCATACTTAGTATCCTGATAGGCTGATTCAGCGTCCAAACCCTTTTAACCCCTTTGGTTCAGGGAACGTGGGCCCACGGGCCCCCAGGTGTGGTTTACTCCTTGAGGGCATTTCCCATTGGAAGATGTTCCAGGACTACCTCGGGTTAGATATCCTCCAGGGGGAGGGGGAAAAGGGCCCCAACCGTACCCAGTTTTTGGCAATTTAGGTTCGCACCCTCATTCTGAACCCCTTGGCTTCGGGATGCCCCCAGGTGTAACTGCTAAAGGGTATGATTGCTTTCCGATTTCTTTTAAATGTCCCTGGAATTTCATAACCTTAGTTCAATACTGGCAAGGGTGTCTTCCCCAAAGGTTCCATCATTTTGAGTAGCTACCTCCTGTTTTTTGGACTTGTTAGGGCTGGGGTCCCCCCCCTGGAGCTTGGTTTGGACAAAGACCAGTTTTGTATGGGATTCCCACCATGCAGTTGTATCTGGGGGAAGGAAATGTTAAAAGGGTTTGGTAAGTTTCCAGGTCAGGATTTAAAAGGAGACCACAGTGTGTTAAAAATTTGGAATTTTCCTGAGAAAGGGCAATGTTGGAACCGGCAACCCCAGCTTGTATGCCAAATAGTTTTAGGTTTCCAAAAAGGTTTTGGAACATCATAGAAAAACCACCGGAGTGGGTAATGCTGTTAACTCCCCAAAAGGTCCGGTAGGGGGGGAAACCACTGGGGCCTTAGCATGGCCAACGGCAGGCCAGGGCTTTCTGGGACCTTTCCACCTTTAAAATTTGTGTAGGTAGACCAGGGGGGGGGGTGATTGGCGGTGGCAATGGAGTCTTCTCCTAGGGACCACTTGACCTAAGGCCCCTTGCCAAAAGCTAAAACCCAGACGGGTCTTGTATTGAATTCCTTGGAAAGAAACCTTATTCCCCAAACATAATGGCAAGTTCCCACCCCAAACCACTAGGGCCCCCCGGGGTGGACGCATCGGGGTCCACCAAGGGAAATGCTGTTTTGGAAAAACAAAGCCCAAAGGATTCAATCAAAAAGCCCGGGTCCCGGGGAGCTTTAACCTGTTCCTTTAAATGTTTACAGGCGGACTCCCAAAGGGAAAGGAATGTGTGGCTCGGAAAGGCAATGTTAAACCCATGTAAATAGCAAAAGGGTTATTGGGGGTTGTAAAAAAGGTCCGTTCGACCGCCCGGTGAATTATAAAACAAGACAACAACTCCCCCCAATCAGCCCACTGGTTAGGAAAAGGGGGCATGGTATCATAACGGAAAACCTCCCAGGACTATCAACATTTGGCACGGCAGGGCAGTTCCGCACGGGCGGGACCAAACCCAAAGCACCAAGGAAACACCCTGACAATCGGCCTTCGGGGGAATGCCCCTGTGACTGAACTCCCCATTTTGAAATCCTGGGCCCATGGGGGGAAAAGGAATTTTTAACATGAAAAGCACCTTTCCCGGGGGAAAGGGAGCCTGGGGGGGGGGGGATATGTAAAGTAGCAATAATGGGTATATGACAAACAGCAACGGAGGGGTCACAAAACCCCAAACGTAAGCAGTCCCTTTTGAAACCCAAACAAAAAGGAAGACACCCTGCTAAAAGCTGTTCTGTAAAGGTACGCTTCCAAAAACCCTGGATAGAGATATGTTACCAATAGTCCAAAATTTAAACAAAAACCAAAGCCCAGAAAAAATGTACAGACGGTATGCATTGCCCGCAACCCCACAAAAAGGGTAAGGCGGTTTTTGATTCAAAAGGGGGCATTAAGGATTGCCCCAGCCAAAGACTGTCTATAAATGTCAGTCTGAAAGTAGGGAAATCAATGCCGAAAGTCCCATTAAAAAGGGAGAAACACACGCAGTATGAGACAAACATAGAATGGGGTTAAAAAAATTTTAGAATGGGATGGGGGCTCAAACAACCATTTAGAAGGTGCCCCAACATGCTCATTGGGTCACCTTGTTGACCGGGCAGGCAAGGGGAAAGTCCATGTAGCAGGGGAAAAACAAAATAATAAAACTAAAAGTATATTTTGTCCCAAAAAGAACAACAATGAAAGTGCCGAAAGGCTGGTCACACGTGACCGCTAGGCGTGGAAATTCCATTAGGGAAGGCCCAAAAAAGAAAAGGTCACACATAAGCCAATCCAAAGAACTTAATGTAACAAAGCCAAATTTAAGGGCCAAAGCCCCCCATCCAAAACCGACAGTAAAGGTTGGCATTAATTATGGACAGGTTTCCCAAAAACAAAAAAAGGTAAAACGGGGGTTCAATGATTAATTACCCCAAAAGCCAAGGGGCCCCGATAAAGATGCATGGAATGATTTGTCACAAAAAACAAGGAAAACAAAAGTTTTTCCATTTCCTGATATATTAAAACAGTCAACCATTAACTTTGGCCCTTTATTTCATTCAATTTAACAAAATATTTTAATTGATTATTATTCCAGCTTTAATGTTGAACTTATACACATTTAACAAAATATCCCCTTTAATTTATTTAAAATTATCAACTTGGTCAACAACGTTTTTTCCCAATATTAATATGTTGTTTTACCTAGAAATTGATTTGTATATGTCCTTTGTCATCAAGACTTGGAGCACTGTCCACTTAACTATGAGCAGGTTTATTGATTAATTGACTTTAAACTGACTCTGAAGGAAGTGTAAAAGGGGAAAACTATGTAATGTTTTTGACGACCCCCCATGTTAGTGGGTGAAAGACTCAGTATCTTTGACTGTGGAGTGTATCGTTTTGTCATTGTCTTTTTTGGCCTGATATATGTTCAATGATGTCTTTATGAAGATGACCAGGACTCAAGGTTTGTTTTTCCGCACTGGCACGTGGATATAGATAGGCCAAGTAATACATAATATGGGTAGTCAAACAGACATCCGCAGGGGAACATACAGCAGCAGTCAAAACCACTGGCCAGATGGTGACAGTCCAACACATTCTACACTTACATATGCACCCCCATTGTAGGACCCAAAAATTTACCCATTGTATTATCAACCAGCTGCGATCGATCCAGACGGTGACACCCACTAGGGCACAGCTAGACATATGCACCACCAGCGTTTAAGGTTGATGACAACTGTCCATGAAATGCAGGAATATGAACAGAAACCCCCAGATTGTCATGTCCATAGAAGGGCCACATCCCAGTCCCCACATGAAGGATGTGTAATGGGTACGTGGAGGGTTGCAGCCTTTCCTGGGTATGCAAAATTGGGGCTCGTGTTGTTTGGCAGATAATCCTTTGGGAGGGATGTGAAAGCACGTGCCTTACTCCCCACTAATGATGCAAAGATCCCCCGGATAATGCAAAAAGCAGGTGTGAAATGTGTACAGCCCTATATTGTCCAGTAGGAAATTTCCCCATGGATGGACAATTTACACCAAGATGGCACTTAAACTGGAAACCTGGTGGAATTACACAGGCAGTAAATAACACAGGAAATACAGATAGGGACAGAAACACCCCCCATAAAAGTCAGCCCGGGTTACAACAGCACTCGATCCGCCAGCAACATAATGGGGAGCCCCGCTACCATACAGGGGAACAGATGGGCACCTGTGGAACACATACTAATGGCACACCAACAACGCCAACTAGGATATGTAAGCTATGGCTTTACCTATAAAGAAGACATGCTTCAATGAATAATAGGGATCAACATGTTCTGGTGTTATGTTGACAGTACAGTGACGATATGTACTATTGGGACGTCTGAGATTTATGTAAAGCAGTTGCTAACCTGCATCTTTGGATATACACCAGTTATTACAGTTCTAAAACACCTGGTTTATAACCCCTAAATGGGTAGTCAAACAGACATCCGCACAGGAACATACAGCAGTCAAAACCACTGGCCAGATGGACAGTCCAACATTTCTACACTTTACATATGCATGTGTCCATTGTAGGACCAAAAATATCGTCACAACCAGCCGCACGACCAGATGGGTGTGACAGCCGTGACTACGCACAGCAGACATATATGCACCACCAGCGTGGGTTGATGACAGTCCATGAAATGCAGGACATATGAACAGAAATCCCAGATTGTCAGTGTCCATAGATGCGGCCCACATCCCAGTCCCACACACATGAAGGATGTGCGGTACATGGTATGTGCAGCCATGGGATCTGCAGAAATGGGGCTCGTGTTGTTGGCAGATAATCCGTTGTCCACTGTGAGGGATGTTAGCATGACTACCCCCACTAATGATGCAAAGCATCCACCGGATAATGCTAAATGTGTGAAATGTGTACAGCCATCAGTGTCCAGGGCACCCATGGATGGACAGGTACATAGATGGCACATAACTGCAACCTGGTGGAATCACAGCTGCAGTAAGGCATAACAGGAAATACAGATGGCAGTACACTCCATAAAGTCAGACCGCTGTAATACCGCGACACAGCACTCATCTGCCAGCAACATATGGGGATCACCGCCATACACTGGAACAATGGGCGACTGTGAACACATACTAATGGCACACCAACAACGTCCAATCAGGTATAAGTTGGCTCCATATAAAGAACATCCTTCAATGAATCAATAGGATCACATGTTCTGGTGTAGTTGACAATACAGTGCGGATATGTCCTTTGACTGAGATTGGTGAAAGCAGTTGCCAACCTGCATCGGATACACCATTATCAGCAAAACACGGTTTCATAGCACCATAATATGTAGTCAAACAGACATCCGCGAATGGGGAACATACAGCAGCGGTAAAACCACTGGCCAGATGGACACAGTCCAACATGTTCTACACTTTTACATATGCACATCGGTCCATTGTAGGACCCAAAAATTATCTTCAACAGAATCAACCAGCCGCTACCCAGATGATGACAGCATGACTACGGCACAGCTACATATGCACCACCAGCGTGTTCAAGGTTGATGACAACTGTCCATGAAATGCAGGACATATGAACAGAAATCCCAGATCCAGTCCATAGATGTGGCCCACATCCCATTCCCGCACATGGAGGATGTGCAATGGGTACGAGGGTTGCAGCCATGGGATTGGGTATGCAGAAATGGGCTCGTGTTGATTGGCAGATAATCCATGTCCCGCCCGCGGAGGGATGTGGTATAGCATATGCCTTACTCCCCACTAATAATGCAAATCATCCACCGGAGAATGCTAAATGCAGGTGAAATGTACAGCCCTACCAGTGTCCAGTAGGCAATTCCCATGGATGGACATACCAAGATGGCACCCATAACTGCCTGGTGGAACCACACAGCTGTAGTAAGGCATAACACAGGAACACATTAGAGTACAGTCACACTCCACAGAAAGTCAGACCGCCGTATAATACCGGGCGACACAGCACCCATCTGCCAGCAATATGGGGATCACTCGCCGCATACCGCGGAACAAATGGGCGACCTGGAACACATACTAATGGCACACCAACAACGTCAACTAGGAAGGTATAGGATGTTAAACTATGGCGTATATAAAGAACATCCTTCAATGAATTAATAGGATCTACATGTTCTGGTGTGTATATTGACAATACAGTGCGATATGTCCCAATGGGCTGTTCTGAGGATTAGCAGTTGCTGCAACAGCATACATCAATTTGGGTTACAGTAGACAGGTTTCAGAGCACTACATATGGGTAGTCAAACAGACATCCGATTGGGGAACATACAGCAGTCAACCACTGGCCAGATGGACACAGTCCAACATGTTCTACATTTACATATGCACATTGGTGTCCATTGTAGGACCCAAAATTTATCCGTTTGCAATGCAACCGCCGCGATCGGGAGACCCAGATGAAGTGACAGCCGTGACTACGCACAGCTACATATGCACCACCAGCGTCAAGGTTGATGACAACTGTCCATGAAATGCAGGACATATGCACAGAAATCCCCAGATTGTCCAGTCCATAGATGTGCGCCACATCCCATTCCCACACATGGAGGATGCAAATGGGTACCGTCGAGGGTTGCAGCCATGGGATCGTGGGTATGCAGAAATGCTCGAGGATTGGCAGATAATCCGTTGTCCCGCCTCAGGATGTGGGTATGGGCGCACTCCACCAATAATGCAAATCATCCACCGGAGAATGCTAAATGCAGCTGTGAAATGTGTACAGCCCTATACCAGTGTCCAGTAGGCAGTTCCCATGGATGGACAAACGTAGCCAAGATGGCACCCATAACTGCAAACCTGGTGGAATCACACAGCTGTAGTAAGGCAAACACAGGAATACAGATAGGGACAGTAGACACTCCACATACAAAGTCAGACCACGTGCTAATACCGCGACACAGCTCAATCTGCCAGCAAGTGAATGGGGATCACCCGCCATACCGGAACAAATGACCTATGGAACACATACTAATGGCACACCAACAACGCAACTAGAAGGTATAGGATGTGAAGCTATGGCGCCACACATATAAAGAGAACATCCTTCAATGAATCAATAGGATCTACATGTTTCTCTGTGTTAATTGACAATACAGAGGCGGAATGTCCCAATGGGATATCTGCGGATTACAGTGGTAACACGGTTACGTATACTACATAATATGGGTACACAAACAGACATCCGTGATTGCTGACATACAGCAGCAGTCAAACCCACTGGCCAGATGGACACAGTCCAACATGTTCTACACTTTACATATGCACATGGTGTCCATTGTAGGACCCAAAATTTATCACGCAATGTCAAAGCATCGAGACCCAGAAGATGACAGCCGTGACTACGCACAGCTACATATATGCACCACCAGCGTTCAAGGTTGATGACAACTGTCCATGAAATGCAGGTGACATATGCACAGAATCCCAGATTGTCCAGTCCATAGATGCGCCACATCCCATTCCCGCACATGGAGGATGCGGGTACCGTCGAGGGTTGCAGCCATGGGATTGGGTATGCAAATGGGTCGTGTTGATTGGCAGATGATGCCCCGCCCCGGGAGGGATGTGGGTAGCACATGCCTTACTCCCCACTAATAATGCAAATCATCCACCGGAGAATGCTAAATGCAGCTGTGAAATGTGTACAGCCCTATACCAGTGTCCAGTACAGTTCTCATGGATGGACATAACTGCAAACCTGGTGCACACAGCTAAGGCATAACACAGGAATACAGATAGGGACTACAGTAGACACTCCATAAAAGTCAGACCACAGCGGTACCGCGCACAGCACCAATCTGCCAGCAAGAATGGGGATCACCGCATACCGCTGGAACAAATGGGTGACCTGTGGAACACATACTAATGGCACACCAACAACGCAGCTAGGAAAGTCATAGGATGTTATGCTATGGCCAATGAAGAACATCCTTCAATGAATTAATAGGATCTATGTCTTTTGAATGACAATACGGGAATGTCCCAATGGGACAGATTAAAAGCAATTGTTAGCCTGCATCATGGAATACACCATGGGTTCTGTGGAAACCCGGTCAATGTAGCATAATATGGGTATCAACAGACATCCGTGGGGAACATACAGCAGCAGTCAAACACTAGCCAGATGGACACAGTCCAATATGTCTACACTTTATACATATGCACATGGTGTCCATTGTAGGACCCAGAGATTCATCCGCAAATGTCAACCAGCTACGGAGACCCAGATGAAGTGACAGCCGTGACTGCCACAGACATATGCACCACCAGCGTGTCAATTGATGACAACTGTCCATGAATGCAGGATATGCACAGAATCCCCAGATTGTAGCCATAGGCATCCACATCCCATTCCGCACACATGAGGATGTGCAATGGGTACCGTCGAGGGCTGCAGCCATGGATCCTGGGTGCTAAATGGCTCGTGTTGTTGGCAGATATCGCTGTCCCGCGCGGAGGGATGTGTAGCACTGCTTACTCCCACCGATAGTGCAAAGCATCCACCGCTAATGAAATGCAGGTGTGAAATGTGACAGCATACAGTGTCCAGTACAATCGCGGATGGACAAGCAACCAAGATGGCACCCATAACGCAAACCTGGTGGAACCCACAGCTGTGGTGAGGCACAACACAGGAATACAGAGGGGACCAGCAGACACTCCACATACAGCAGACCGCTGTGAATACCGGCACACAGCACCCAATCTGCCAGGTAATGGGGGATCACGCTGCCACATACCGCTGGAACAAATGGGTGACGCAGAATACATACCAATGGCACAAACAACGCCATGGGAAAGTGGTAGGTCATACAGCACGCATGAAGCATCCTCAATGAATAATAGTTACACCGCTGGCCCACAATATGTGGCACACAATGACAAGGATGACAGCCTCCACTGCATATGGATCACAAGCCAGATACTGGCCGTGAAACACACATAATATGTAGCAACCACACATCCATAGAACATACACAGCGGTCAAACATACCAGATGACATCAACAAGGTACATGTACATAGCACAATGTCATGGACAGAACACCCACAATGTAACGCCACCCATCAACAAAACTACAGCTGTACGGTACACCAGCATATGCACATGTTCAGTTGACACCTCCACAACCACATATGACAGTACACGTGATCCATAAGGCTACCCATGCACACATGCTGTGTACGGGCCACAGGCATAGCATGTGACCTGCATGCGCATAACTGTGGCTGGCAATAACACCATGTCCGCAAGCATGTTGAGTACATGGTATCTCCACAGCATGACACAGATGTAACCACACATAGAAAGCACAGATGCAATGGACACACACACATATAGTTAAGAGCATCATAACACATGATCATATGATTGTACATGAAACTCACACAAGTTTAACAAGGTATATGGCAGATATGCATAGCATACTGAATACAGCGTACATCTCAAGAGTGGACAAATGTACAACTACAGCTGTACACACACTAAGCATGGGGTGCTACCTGCAAAAGAGGCCTCAGGCCACAGTCAGGCCGGTGTGTGGAATCCACCACAACCACATGATCCGCACATAGCATACATGACTCCAGTAGCAAACACGATAAACATGAATACGGGCGAGTGCCCACCTCATACAGGACTCATCTGGGCAGGGTGACATGACCACCGCCATATGTGCATGTGGATACAGCAAATGCGGGTGGTGGGGCTGGAGCCCACAGCCCAGCACACAACCGCAGCTGAAACAGACACATGGCAGACACACATGAAACAGCGGCCACAAGGAACCATGGTGCACACATGCATGAACACACACACACACACACACAGGAACACAGGAGACTACACACCATAACGAAGCATACATAAGCGGCTACTACATGTCAGGACAGCAAGGTAGCTGTTGGCATACCAGCAGATCTGGCGGTGCTGGAACACACAGTGTATGACAATAGTGGAGTCAACACTCACACATATGTGCAGCATATACATGAAGACAGCCACCACAGAGCACATTACGCCACAACACAGGTAAGAGATTTACAATGACAGGTATAGTGACAGTCAGGCTGTGAAGACACAGCACCCACCACACACATAGCATGGGCAGGAGACACGCAGGCTGACACTACAGACACCACAAGCATACAGAACGCACTACATCCAGAAACATAGATGGCCAGGTATGTTCTATGAAACACAAGGCACACTGCATACACAGCTGGACACATGCACACACACAAGCCAAGGTATGTGTTGCGGCGTCTAAAAGCATGTTCATCCGCAGAGGCAGCTGGAAACACACACACACACACGGAAGGGCCGGGAGTCGAACCTACGCCTATCTACATGAACTCATTACAGTATGAAGCATTTACAGAATGCGCTACCGAGTTTACTGAGCACAGCGCTGTCAGAGGCATACTTCTAGGTGGGTGACATCACTCGTAAGACAATAGCTGGCAATAGCCAAGGTATGTGTTGGCGCCTAAAAGCATGTTCATCTGCAGAGGCAGCTGGAAACACACACACACACAGAAGGGCTGGGAGTCAAACCTATGCCTATCTACATGAACTCACTACAGTATGAAGCATTTACAGAATGCGCTACCGAGTTTACTGAGCACAGCGCTGTCAGAGGCATACTTCTAGGTGGGTGACATCACTCGTAAGACAATAGCTGGCAATAGCCAAGGTATGTGTTGCGAAGCGTCTAAATGCATGTTCATCTGCAGAGGCAGCTGGAAACACACACACACATGGAAGGGCCGGGAGTCGAATCTATGCCTATCTACATGAACTCACTACAGTATGAAGCATTTACAGAATGCGCTACCGAGTTTACTGAGCACAGCGCTGTCAGAGGCATACTTCTAGGTGGGTGACATCACTCATAAGACAATAGCTGGCAATAGCCAAGGTATGTGTTGCGAAGCGTCTAAAAGCATGTTCATCTGCAGAGGCAGCTGGAAACACACACACACACACACACACACGGAAGGGCCGAGTCGAACGCCTATCTACATGAACTCACTACAGTATGAAGCATTTACAGAACGCGCTACCAAGTTAACTGAGCACAGCGCTGTCAGAGGCATACTTCTAGGCGGGTGACATCACTCGTAAGACAATAGCTGGCAATAGCCATGGTATGTGTTGCGAAGCATCTAAAAGCATGTTCATCTGCAGAGGCAGCTGGAAACACACACACACGGAAGGGCCGGGAGTCGAACCTACGCCTATCTACATGAACTCACTACAGTATGAAGCATTTACAGAATGCGCTACCGAGTTTACTGAGCACAGTGCTGTCAGAGGCATACTTCTAGGTGGGTGACATCACTCGTAAGACAATAGCTGGCAATAGCCAAGGTATGTGTTGCGAAGTGTCTGAAAGCTAGTTCATCTGCAGAGGGAGCTGGAAACACACACACAAGGGCCGAGAGTCAAACCTACGCCTACCTACATGAACTCACTACAGCATGAAGCATTTACAGAACGCGCTACCGGGATTACTGAGCACAGTACTGTCAGGAGGCATACCCCTAGGTGGGTGGTATCATCTGCAGAGACAATGCATCCAATAGGGAATGAAGACAGAGTGCGCAGTCACGCAGCCTGTTACCATCCCAAGGTGGCCGTACAGTAACACGTTACTGCTGCAGTCGGGAATACCAAATAACTACTGATCAGTACATCACGACAGGGATACGGGATGCACCACATGACAGTTTACCCTATGAGAGGGCATCCAGCGTGCAGGATGTAGGCAGCCAATGTGGCATGACAGCCACATATGTGTCACCTGGATGGTCACCATGGCTATGCAGGATGCCATTGGCCATGGCTACACGCCTAGTAGCAGACATCGGTGACGACTGTCGTGTATACCCCCGGCGGGTGTACTGGCCATGCCTCCCACACCTAGCGGTTGCAAAGGGGAGACAGACATGCTCACGGGGTATCAACGCAGTCGGGTGGTGTGCACTGTACTGTGTGTCTATCTACACAGCTGCTTACTGGGCATGCTCAGACACTTAGACTCGGCACAGAGCAGGCATGCATACACATGGTGCGACGGCATAGGTGGCAGAATGTGGACCGTCGTGTGTGTCGAGCCACACAACAGCAACCCAGCCATGCCACAGACGTGGCCGTTGTGAAGGGGATACAGTCATGCACCCGGGGTATTACTGCAGTCGGTGTGCACTGTACTGTGTGTCTATCTACACAGCTGCTTACTGGGCATGCTCAGACACTTAGACTCGGCACAGAGCACACATGCATACACATGGTGCGACGGCATGGGTGGCAGAATGTGGACCGTCGTGTGTGTCGAGCCACACAACAGCAACCCGGCCATGCCACAGACGTGGCCGCTAGCGGGATACAGGCATGCACCTGGGGTATTACTGCAGTCGGGCACGGTGTGCACTGTACTGTGTGTCCATCTACACAACTGCTTACTGGGCATGCTCAGACACTTAGACTTGGCACAGAGCAGACATGCATACACATGGTGCGACAGCATGGGTTGCAGAATGTGGACCGTCGTGTGTGTCCAGCCACACAACAGCAACCCGGCCATGCCACAGACGTGGCCGTTGCAGCGGGGAATATCCAGGTGCAATTAACCATGGGTAGGACTGCCCTACAGTTTGTTGCATGCTACAGACCACCCTCCCAAACCCAGGATACCTGCACAGCCGTCCTGAGGACACTGGTGAGTGTGCATGCTCTCACAACAGCACCGTAATGGGTGACATCAACCACCCATACATAGACCGGAAACATTACCCATGACACAACACCCTATGCCACAGGTCCCGGGTGTTCATACACGTGACTGCTGTGAAACAGCCATGAACCATACCCACTAGGGGGGGACGTATACCAGTTCTGCCCATCACACATGGGGAGGATATGCTCCACACAGGATGTACATCCCTCAATGGTGATATCAGACCATATAGTGGATCCACTGGTAATCCACATCCTGCACCCAAAACCGGCATGGGAGACCTAAGTGACGACCTCTCCACAGCAAACCACATACATCATACGACCGGTGTGGTACCCTACAACTCCTCCATGCCAGTGGTGAACACAGGCCGCACTGCCAACTCCCTTATGAATGCCTTCTCTGAGCACCCCCAGGGATGTCTGCACCAAGCAATCATGATAACATCATGGCCTTGTCCACCAAAGGTAGGCACATGGTCTGGTGGACCCCAGCCACTGACAAACTGTACATCAACAGTTGGAGCTAATACATGACAGAGCAATGTCAGTACCAGGGAAGCCATCACCCATTCATACCGGCGTCAACATACGACCACACATACAATCATCCAAGGCCGCTTGTGGGAGTGGTACTGCAGAGGGCACATGAGACAACCATAGGGCCTTCCTTAACTATGGAAGGGACATGGGTGGGAGCGCACAGTCATGGCCGGAAATGATCCAGAATGGTACAACGGTCACTGCACCCACAGACATTGTCAACAAACCAGCAGACATGTTCATGCATACATCCACCCCCCCCCAAGAGGGGACATATCCATCCCACCGGAGTCTAGCCTCCGAAACATCTCATATGCCCTGGAGTGATCTGATATCTGTTAGGCGGTGAGCACAGCACCAATGGGCCCCGATGGTGTCCCTGGCTGTGTGCTACCCAACCTCATTGAGGCCCTCGACCCACACATAAGGCTGCTGTGTCATGTTAGCCTTACTACGGGCTAGGTCCCCACTGGATGGCATACGGCAGCTGTGGTCCCACTATGCCAGGGTTGTGCTCTTATGGACTGTAGACATTCCCGCCCTATCAGCTTGCCATGCCTTGTCTGCAAAGCTGCGGAGAGGTCCATACAGGTGCCCATGAATACAGACAGTGGTGTACAGCCAATACCGGAACATACCCACGACTTAGTCAAGGGCAGATCCTGCCTCCCAAACCTGCTCGTCCTGTCTGGAGCGGTCACCAAGGCCATTGATGGGGGTACGTCGGTTTGCACACACTACCATGACCTGGTGGGAGCGTTCAGAACACACTCCACGTGGGACTCATGGAAAGGCTCGCCAGCGTACATGTGGGGACATATGTCACACGATGGTTCTCAGAATGGTTGGAGGTCACACCACACAGGGTTTGTGTTCCTGGTGCCGTGTCAGACTCAAAGCTGGTCTCAAGTGGAGGCCCACAGGGCTCAGTCCTGGGCCCCCTGCCGTTCGGCATTCGACCTTCCAATGTGCATGCAAACATAGGGGGATTGTGGCAGACAAGGTATGCAGATGACTGCACACCGGCCACCATACCCAACACCCCATCTGACACGGACATCCACCTAGGGCGTCATAGACATGGATAACTGGTGCCAGAGCCATGGCCTGCTGCTACATGCCAGAGAAGGTGCAGACCTACCCAGTGGGAAGGACATGTTTGCCCCGACATAACATGTAGGTGGTAATCCATTCAACATGGTGGATGTGTTCATGGAAATGGGTACCACACCTGTCAGTAACCTCTGTCAACACACACTATGCCAATGTGGGTGGGAAGACATTCCACTGTGGCCACCTGGTCTTGAAGGAATCACATACACATCAGGGGTGTACATTGTACCCCTGTACACATCACACACCAGAGCAATGATTGCGTACAATGGCACATCTGGGCTGTACCTAACCTGACACCTGCAGCACTCAGAAGGACCACAAACGTTCCACGACGCGGGGATAAAGGTGCTGGGACATGTGTCACACGCTGCCCGACCAAAGGGACTCCGGCTGTATACCTTCCCTGCACGTCTGCTCTGTGGTGATCTGTGCCTGACATACACAGCCATGTCCAACCTGGGAGACATGGACATGTTCCACCTCCTAGGCTCCGGGCAAACACGGCCACAGAAGCGACTGTCAGACACCTCACCACAAAGATGACTAGGACATGCTGGGGGAACAGGGTCAATGCCCAGAGAACCCCTACAACATGGAGAGGATTGGCAGCCCATGTGAAGCAGAGGCCATGACTGCCTTTGTCCAGGAGTAATCATGACGTGTGGATGTGTGATCATAGGTATGCGCCAGGCATCATCTCTGTGTCAGTGCTGGACAGGGGACAGGAGACTGATGGATGTGGTATCCTCATCCTAAGGGGTGTTAGCAGCCACACACAGTCTTGCTAGGTTTACACATGCCATAGGGCACATAGCCTGGTATGTACATGTGCGCCTATGTACCTATGTAGGGGTCCATGCCGGTTGCAGGTACCTGTGCTATGCTGATATTGCCAGATGTGCCTGTGGGTACCCCACGAATACACGTGGGGAACTGATAACAGTGCTCCCAGTAGGCACATGCAAGTACACCATAATTGGCATACGGGTTAACTGAACCAACATGGTGCTACACATGTAACCACCACGCATACTGTGTACACAGAACAATGACTGCTGCACCTGCACTACATGGTATGTCTGCTGCATGATGTCAGTGCACGACCCACATCACATACGCACCTGTCACCTGCCATACACAACCACCACAACATACACATCACGTACTATGCAGACACAGGTATCACATACACCTCTCACTATCTTGTCCACCCTGTGCATCAGAATATGTTTGCATAACCGTGCACCAATGGTGTAGCTCACGGTTCTGCGGCAGAGACTTCATTATATGCACAGGGTGATATGTGTGCCACAGGCATAGGCTGTACCAATGGATGACATCATGTGTGTGTGTAAGGGCCTGTGCATTTACTGGGCATGACTGTGCAGAATGCATGTGGATGTGGTGGAACCCTACAGTTGTGTTTGCTGTGTGTGGGTATGTGTGTACACAGTTCAGTCATCTGTGATGCCTACACGGGGTATACTTGACAGCCCCAGACTGTACAGTGCAGGTGGTACGGCTCACTGTGTCCGCCTGCGGCGACCTGACCCGTGCCTGCCTGGGGTCGCACAGGCACTACCGGGTGGAGGTATAGAGTGGCCACTCTCCAATGACACATGTCCGCTGGAAACGTGTCCATGCCGGGGCCATCCAGGGCCACGTCCACGTGGCCTGCTGTGTCCTGGTGTGGTTGGTGTAGTAGCAGCTGCACTGCTGCTGCTACCAGCACTGTGTGGGTGGGCATGGGAGGTGGCACGCACACGTCGACCTGCACTTGGTGGTGTTACTGGCCCACGTGCCCTATGCCTCACCCCTACCAGGTGTTCCAGCACGGACAGCTCACGCTCACGGATGGCCATGCCTTGGTCGAGGATCCCAGCCATCTCACCCAATCTCCTATCCAGAACATCGGCAAGATGCTGTTGGGCATTCGCCAATGACTGGATGTTCTCATTTAAGGAACGGATTGCGGACCTCTACAGCCTCTGCCCTTCCTGGTTCTGCCGTTCAGCACGTGCCTGCGCCGCCATTACAGTCTGGAACATGCGTCTGGTTATACCAGCTGCTGCACCCTGTACGGCAGGTGTATGTCTAGCAGTGCTCCTCCTACGAGAAGCACCTGCCACATGCCTGTGTGGCACTCCACCAGTCATTACACTGGCAACATCGTGTGTACCCACACCTTCTGCAGCCACCACACATTCCTGCTCGGTGCCAACAGACGCTGACTGTCCATCATCTGTGGGCAACGGTGTTGGGGTATGTGTCGGCATCTGAACCGTGTGCGGGGATGAAGGGGACGTAAGTGTGATGTTCTCCAATGGCACAGTGTCTGCCTGTGACGACCCTGCCTGTGCCTCATGCACATGGTCATCAACACTAGTATATGTGGGGACACTAGCATCAGATGGACCGCAGGAGGGGAACGCACCTACAGCACCTGTGAATACAAAGACATACCATAAGGTACATTACACACACGCAGACACACACACACACACACACACACACATGCGGACACACACACGCTGACACACACACACGGACACACACACATGCAGACACATCATGCATGTGATATTGCAGGTGGCATGCAGCATTCCCACACCACAGCCCAGTGAATGCAGCCCAAACATTAATAGTGGCAGTATGCATACTGCCCTGGAGTGCACACTACATCAGGCAGGTGTCTTTTAGTAGGCATGCAGTACACACATTCATGGTAGTTTGCATGCATCACCGTGATACACCGTGTGGCCACGGGCGGGTTAACAGTACACATGGCTGCCGTCACTATGTCATGTACACCGCAAACATGTGCGGTATCATGTGGACATGTGACGATGGTGTCCCACCACATGCACCACATCACAACGGATGTCACAGTGCAGTGTTATGTGTACAGTCTACAGATACAATGCATGTGTAACAAGGATGTCTGTGCAGGTGTGGTTGGTGTGAGCTGTGTACATAGCTGTACAGTGGGGAGTACGGGCACTGTGCCACTGCACGGTAGCAGGACACAGGTATGTTTCTGTGCGATGCATGACCTGGACGCATTACATTGCCATGTCGGAAAGTCAGTTCAGCTGCTCAGCAGCACGTATATGGTGGACATAGGTGGCACCTCTAGTGGCTGCAGACAGGCATTCCATTTCACTGGTGTACCACATTGGATGTCCAGGGGGTCCACTACAGTGATGAGGCCACTATGTGTGGACAGGGTGCAATGGTGACTACCCACTGCGGATGTACTGTGTGGCAACATGCCTGTAGGTATCACCCATGGCCTTGTTTGTCTGGGTCATCGACAATTGTGTGTGACGGACATCGTGCACACGGCCCTGTGGTGGCCCATGTGACATACAACCGTACTAGTCTGAGGTGTCACATTCCCTAAGGCTATGCAGACATTGTGGATGTCTGCTATGTCGTGCATAGGTCATGTCATGGTGTGACACTGTTGCAGACAGACATCCACGTGCATGGGACATGTCATGTGCCATGTCACAACGTGTGCACCCAATGCAGGGGCATAGGTCACAGTGGTAACACCTGTGCTCTGGCCAGATCACAGCTCACTATGTGGTACTGTGTGCATACCGCAGAGGCATACCAATGCATACTACACATGCAGCCATTGTGGAATACCTACACCATTGTATGCATAGCTGACTGCACATATCAAACCAATGGGTTATGTGGTGTCATGCCACTCTATACTAACGGTTGTATCTACTGTACATGGGTGGTGTGTGTGTCGGGTGGTGCAACCTGTATACCGTGACTGGGGCACACCCAGGTGTGCATGTCATATCTGGACACATGGGGAATATCAATACACCGTATCATGCCTTTTACTAGCAACAGACTTACCTGCGACAGACCCTTGTCTGTGCGACATGCCAGACGTACCTGTATAGGGATGACACAAAGGTATACACATTATCCATTACTATCGCCACGGTAAGCACTGTGCATGTCACATCATGCACCTGTGTGTTAGCATGTGCTATGAACATGTCTGCAAACACAACATAGCATACTGTAGTATGCATCTTGTGTGGCCATATACCTGGCATGTGTTGCTATATTATGTGTTGTACTATGACACCCACTCCTACGTCGCTTATCATACAAACATGCAACACTGACTTACCAGGCAGCTCCAAGCTCGTTGGTTGGGAGACACCCACCTCCACGATGGACGCGAGGGTTTCAGCGTGTTGTTCCATGGGTGTCCCCAGACTGGCCAGGAGCTCCTCCGTGGCTGCGAGTGGGGGCTGGGTTTGTGGACCACCACCGGTCCCACCTTGTCTGGCGATTGCAGTGGCACGCTGTCTCGCATGCCGGATTAGGTCTGTGCAGTGCCTGCGGATCTGTTGATATGTGCGGTTGTGGATGCCCAGGGTGTTCACCCTCCTGCGCATATCCTGCCACATCTCCTCCCGTTGTTGTGCCTGCAGTGGCACATGGCTAAACAAGATGTCTTAATTGTCATGTAGCAACGGTATTATGACCTCGTCCTCCTGTCGGCTAAAGGCAGGCAGCCGGGAACGTGGCATTATCTGTAAGACATAATGATGGTGACAGGTCACATTTACACTGCTGTGCTGGCATACTGCTGGAAATACATTGCTATGACATGTACAACATCTGCACAGTAATCTCTGCAAGGCATCATGGCAGTGACACAGCCGATGTGTTGCCGTCACACCATTGAGCAGTGGGTGTCATATCATATCTGTGTGTCACCTCATCACACTGTACACGCACCATGTTGATGTTAGCCTGCTGTGGACATGTGTACCTGGCTGCACCTGTGTCCATATCAGTTGGCACGGGTCCCCATGTGACAACGGTTCTACTGTTCACCTGGATGCTGTGTATATGTCACTAGACATCACGTACGTGGCCATTATGAATGTCAGCGGTGGCACTGTACACATACACATGGACACCTGCACATGCATGTGTTGTGCCATGTACATCCACACAGCACTGTACGGGTGTTGGACAACTTGCCACGGCTCACCTGTGTTGCACATGTGATACACATGGGACAATGTGTAACCATGCCACATTAGCAGGAAAGGTCATGCATAGCATGTACACACGCACATTGTCCATAGCAACACACAGCACCTGTAACACCACAGGGTGCATCACCGCAACATTACTGCTGTGGATGGTTGATAGTGACAGTGCTTTTGTCCATTGCACCATGTAGGACTGCGATAGCACATGCAGCCTTGCTGGGCAGGGCTGCATGGTATGGCAGGGTATGCCACATACATGGCACTGGGATGTGATCCACCTGGGGGGTAATGATATTGGCAGGGTGGCTGTCCATTCCATATGTCATTGCTATGTGTATATGGACATTACACATGTGTATCACCATGGTGTGGACACTGGCCTTATGCAAGGTAGGCTGCACGCTGCTTGGTGGGGGTGTGTCTGGTGCATGCAGGTATCGCACATCCATGCATACACTGTAACCCTGACAGGTGCTATGTGCTGCGATATTGATTAACACAGTGCTGTATGTGTCCACACACTGCTATCACGTGCACATGGATGGTTGCCTGTACTGACGTGGGTACCACATATGTCTACATCCAGTGCCTGCTGCCACCCCCATGTCTGCTGGTGCACTGCACACTGCCATCACTCCCTCTGGAAACGTGGTGTTGGGCACAGCATAGGTATCCATGTATGGGGACAGGGATGTTCACATAGCAGGGGCACTGATGGTATCGTCGATCTGACCATACACGTATGACGCACCCCTCACACATACAACCCATTCATTATGTTGTTCACAACAGTGACACAGCTATACTGCTCCACCGGAGACATTCACAGATGTACATACACAGATGCATGCACATCCGTCTGTGGCATGGCCTGGACTATTGGTGTGGTTCGGCACATAACGTGTTTGAGTGCGGCTGGTGCAGATCTACTATGCACATGTCTACACAGTAAGCCTGTTCTACAGTAGGCATCGGTGATGTGCTGTGCACATATCATATCTGCACATTTTGTTGGTGTCTGTCTATCCACGGGCCAGTGGTGGGACACACAGGGATATTGTTGAACATATCTGCATGCAAACCTGTACTGCTGTACCGCTAGCTTCTCAGGTGCTAATGTGTCATAGACATGCACACCATACCCGCACATGTGGTAGTGGGTTGCCACCTGTACCCATCTCCTCTTGTGGGTTGCTATCATCCCACACCCTCTTTGTATTGTATGTTCAGGCTATGCACCTGTGTGGGGCTTGTGGGCATGCAATGCAGTACTATGTGCCTTTGCACCCATCGCAGAACAAGTCACACAGGTACACTGGCGGCCGTACACTGCACAGCTTGATGTCGGCACATCACATGGTGTACACACGTAACACATCTCCTGTGGGACATGGTCAAATGTACAGGCATGTCCATCAGTCACATGCCACTGCTACCCCTACATGATGTCTATGCAGGACATGTGGCGGTACAGCAACTGTCACATGTACATGAGCAATGCCCCCCTACCTGCATCACGTGGTACTGCCTGTGGGGCATGTGCGTCTGCATCCATGCTATGGCCATAGATGACAGTTGTACATCGATATGTGCAACATACCTCATTGGGAGTTCTCATGTGCACATGTTCAACATGTCAACGCATTGTTTGTGTCTGTCAGACAGTCATTGTTGTGCATGGTTTACATGGCAGCCATGGCGTACTGTGTGTGATTCCAAGTACTTCATTGGGCTACCAGCATTGTACATTATCACAGCACATTCCAGCCATCACGTAGCCATCCTAGATGACAGTGGGAGGTGTTCTGCCATGTGCACATATGTCACACACGAGGGTGACTGACACACATTCTCAGGACAGGGTTCTGACTGCTGTGGATATGTGTGATGCTGTTGACGACCATGACTGCACCAGATGGTGTCATCTGGATGTGTAACATTCACAACACACACCTACCTTCACGTAGCAACACATCATCCACAACAATGGACATCCCTGCATGAACACTGTGTGCAGTATGTCTGTATGACCACTGCATGCACCACTGGTAGCCACCAGCATGGCTGCCAACAGCAGCAGTGTGTATCCTGTGTGAACATGGGTTACACCATTCACAACACACCTGTGTCAGATGGCCCTGTTGTGGGTCACAGTGCAGTTCCACACATCATGTAACAGTATGCATCATGCATGTATGGGCGCATGTGCAGGCTGTTGCACGGTGGGTATGTTCAAATGTGTGTGGTGCATCACTTGACAGTCATAGTGGGTCCTCGTGGTCCATCACATACTCCACAGCTAGCTACCTACACATGACCGCCATACATTGCAGTGTGGGCCCTCACGCAGTGTGGTGGTATGTCTGTGTTGTTTGGCTGCATCCACATTCAATGTAGCATACAACAGTCACCCAGGCATTGCCAACAGAGATGTTGTTGGCAACATGCCAGCCAATGGGATACCTACCGATAATACACACTCTCACTCACTACAGGGTTCCAATCCATAGATGGACATCGCATTGTCCCTGTGGACACATACATGGTACTGCCATGCACACGTTATGTCCTAGGACACTGTCCCAATGTCACCTCCAATCTCCTAGCTGTTATATCCTGCCAACCTGGTTGTTATGTGTCTCTGCAGCAGCCCACTGAATTAACTGCTAGCCCATTCATGGACGTTGTGTACCTTGACCACCACACCACCGCATCTATCACACTACACATGGGTGGTAGTGCATTGCACGTGTGGGACTGCATTCGCACACCCATGACTGGACCATTCGGTATGGCACTGGGGCACATCCTCACATCCATGCTTCACACACTCATTGACGACCTCCATGCCTTTACTGGCACCCTTGTTGGGCCTCTGTGTGCCACAGCACACCACATCCACATGCGGGCCACCTGTCATACCATTGCATGGGTGGTTGGTGTGGTACAGAGGGTAACAGATCAGACATTATCCCCACATTGCCCTTCAGCACCATTCCACATTCTGGTATTGGCAATGTACACATCCACCATCACATCATACCCTGTGTCTCAGGATGTTAGGCTATGTGACTCCTGGACAGGTCACACAGTGGTGCAAGCATATCATGCTACCTACGACATGTAAGGTACATGTGGCATTACACAGTCCTCAGTCATGTGGCCCCTCATGTTCACTATTTGCTTACATACACAACATGCTGTCACGGAGTAATGTCCATGCCTACATATCCCACATCTACATACCTGGCAGCATTCTAGCTCCACCAGCTCATACTGCTAACAACCATACAGGTGTCGGTGTGGCAGATATATTGTGTAGATGTCATTGCGTCAGATACATCACACATGGTGCATACACATCACCTTTGCATAGCGACAGTCATCCACTGGGTATCACATGGATACTGCCCCTATACATGCATATCACATTGTACATGGTTGCTGTACACACATGCCCCACATGGTGCTGTGGTTGCCATATTCCACTGTGGCGTGGGTACACATCTGCAGGGCCACACATATCTGGACTATGTGTGTTGCTGGGACATTGGTAGCCTTTGTACTTGTGCCATACACACATCTACACATGGGCAGGGTTACAATAACACATTTGTGGTGTACCTTCCACAATGGCTACAACTTTACATGTCATGGTATAGTCATGCCGTGATGTATACCAGGCTCAGACAGTTTACATATGCAGATGACAGACGGGGAACACATCTGTACTCATCTGCATACCACTTACACAGGGGTGTCCTCTACTCTGCCATGGGCCATGTCCTCCGCATTACTGATGCATGTAGTACTCCTACATGGCGTTTGCAGTGGGCGGGTGAATGAGGCACTCCTGCATATGTGCACACATGCCACATTGCTTAGCCTGGGCTTCTGTGTTACCTCCGCAGACTAGACACACACCATGCTGTAGAACATAGGTCCTGTGCACATCCCACAGGGACACACTGTGGCACTGGTCATGTGATAGCTCCCTTGCTGATAGGGTGACACATACACATGGGACCACCACAGAGGCAGTACTGTGTAGACATGCAGTTGACATCCACCTTTGCTGTTCAGTGGACACTACCATGGGGGGGGTGACACTACTGTGTACATTGCACATGTGTTTACAAATGGACCTGCCAGACGTCATTGTTGCACACATTGCACCTGCTACAGATCGTTTGGACATGGTTACTTGCTGTTCCTTCCATTTCGGGTGGCTATTCTGCTACTACTCTGTCCCATATGTGCAGGCCATACATATCCTGTTAATGTACATAACACTAGGCCATACATCCATCATGCATGCTATGCCTGTGATACTGTGTATAATGTCTGAACATATCCATCATGATAGCTTTACATTACACATACTTGACATAGTCACCCCTACTGCGAGGCATACGTGCACGTCATGCACACATTACGTATGACATCGACGATATATGCCCATACACATGTGTGTTGTGACACTATACATACATGTCCTATCCCCTGCTGTGGCACTTCATTGTTGGACATCCACTGCCAGCATCAGCATGGGTGGTGGCATTGTTCTGTGTTTTAAATCCCTATGGCAGCCCTTGGGTTATCCCGGCTGTGTACATGATGTCCCACTGCTGTGCACACGGTGTCCACAGTCGTTGGTATGCTCATCGGGTTACCACTACATAACCACCTTTCACCACTCTCTGCTTTATGGACAGGTATCTTTACTTACAAACACCGTTCACATACAGTGCAAATTCGTCATACATATCGTGCGTTACACACCAGTACATCTCGTGGGTTCTACATACCTTTACTGTGTTGCTTTCCCTATTCCATTAGAATCTCGCTAGTAACAAGTGAACGGCTCGTGTGGGAATAAAGTCTTTGTTCGGTATGAACATACAGTTTGAATATCCTGGGAGTGTTCCTTATATCCGTCGTCACCTGCGGCATGTGGGTTCATCACACCAATAGCTGTTCCTCGGTGTGTACTTATGCGCATATCACCTATGCATCTCCTCCATTCATACGGTACGCATCAGAACTAGGGCATGGTTCATTCCTCGTCTGGGCGTTGGTTATTTACACTACCTTCGTGGGGATGGTATGTATTGTGTTATGTTATGTGTGGCTGCAACTGCTATGTGTGGCATCAGGTACATTTCGCTGTGGTGTTAGCCGTGGATTGTGTGTGTTGGGTATGGTATTGTGTTCGACATGTGGGTGTCCGTGTCCTGGCGGCGTCTGTCGCTGGCGTTTTGCATTCTGATGTGTAACATAGCTCTTGTATTCCTGTACACAACGGATGCAGGTATGCATCCGCTGCTGATAGTGTTTCCCACGCGAGATGTTGCGGGTATGCCGCTGTCATTGACTGCCTGTATGTTTTTGCTGCTATTTCGGCTTGTATCCCTTTGATATGTGCGATGGGGTGTATCAGCAGCTGTGGGTGACGGGTACGGGTTGTGGGCCTTGCATTTGTACATACACGGTATGCTTGTGTGTGTGCTCCATCCCTGCCTGGGGAGCTGCAAGTTACCTGTCTGTTGTTCTAGGAGTGTAGGTTTTGTTGATGTCGTCTGGTGTCGGTACCGCCTGCTTGTGTGCTTCCTGCATGTATTCCTCCGTCACATCGGTAGTATATCTGCGGCTGTTCGTACGTGCCGACTATCCCTTGGCATTTTGTCACGGATATTTATGGTCATTGTGGTCCTGTACTTGGGACGGCCTGTATGCTACCAGTTGCCACCTATTCGGGTGGCGATTGCTTGTTTCACACTCGTAGAACACACAGCAGTGTTTACGGGACGATACGTGGCCACGATCGGTGCCGGGGTAGCACATGCGTATTTACGCGGTACATGACTATTGCTGTGTAACGTTGGCGACGTATCGTTTTGAAATTAACATATCGGCGCCATACATACGGTCATGGTTTGTACATGCATCCTTTGCATCTCATGTTGGCTATACTCCTGTGGTACATTCTGGGACATTTCCACTTTGCATCATTTTACGTCGCCACGCGCCTAGCCAGTGAGGAGCTCTCAGTACTACTTTGGGGGTACTGCTGTACATATGCCTGTGGTTCCTATACTGTATGCCTACACATGTTATTCCACTCCGCCTGTCACATGTCACCTACATACACATTTTACAGTGGCACACACATTACACTCGCACAGCGGAACACACGACACCCTCACCTCACACATACACATACTGCCGCTTTCGCAGGGATGGTTGCACACAGTACCTACGTTGACTGCATCGCCGGCAGCAGTGTCTACCTCCGCCCTCATATCCTAAGAATATTACCCGCACATGTCCTGTTACTGTATCGTGGCCTGGCGATCATCCCGACTCGCGAATATGCATTTAGGTGGGTTGACCTTTCCATGGGTGGCGTTCCCTGCTCTGTCCACCCTCCTGGATAGTCGGGTTGTCGTTCACTATGTTTACTATGTAGAGGTTTCACGTCTTACTTCTCTGTAACCTTGCATCCCTGTGATTCCCTGTTTAACCTGTTGTTCTTTATATCTGTGTATGTGTACATATATTTCTACGTGTGTAATGATATCTATCTCCATATCTGTGTATGCACATATGTAAATATGTAGACACCTTGCGCCGAACTTGGCAGCATACGGCTACGCCGTCTGCTGTCGGACCCGCGTGCGTTTGAGGTGTTGGCATTCCATGCTCCGCTGGCTGTTGGGTGTGCAGTGTTTGGGTGCTACCTATGTTGGAGTCACACATGGGACCGCCCATACGGTACACATTACGGGCGGCCATGTTTGTGTGCCATCCATTTCACTGTGTGTGCAGGTAGGGAGGTGTCAGTCCATGGGGCCTACGCTGTCAGAGTATGTGCTATACGTTCCCTCTTTGCCAAGGCATAGGCATATTGGGTACGCCTCTGTCTGCCTACTGGGGCTGGCACAGTGTGTTCATGGCGCTGAACGCCCTGTGCCTGTGCTTGCCTTGGCAGTTGTGGCGGGCTTGGTGGCCCTACACCATTATGTCCCTGCAGCAGCTGTTTCCGCAGGATCATATTATGTAGCATAGCACATACTATGAATATGTGGGCACATGTGCCTGGAGAGTACTGCAGGGCTCCGCCGGATGTATCCAAGCACCGGAACCGTGATTTCAACATCCCAAACACACGCTCTATGATTATTCTAGTTTGTGCGTGTGCCTCATTATGGCGTTCTTGCATGTGTGTGTGTGCATTTCTGATGGGTGTCATCATCCACGGCTCCAGTGCATAGCCAGCATCCCCCACAAGGTGACCTTGTGTGATGTCCACTGGCGAATACGTGATACAGCTGTGAGGCATGCCAGATATGGGAGTCGTGGTAGCTTCCAGGGCTGCCAGCACACACATCCATGATAATGCCCTGCGCATTGCACACGACCTGGCAATTGATGGAGGGAATCCCTTGCGGTTTATGTAGCGTCTACCCTGCTCCCCGGGTGGTGACTTGATTTCTATGTGCGTACAGTCTATCGCACCCAGTACCTCTGGGTATTGTGCCACACGGTGGAAGTGGCGCATATTGCTAGCCAACTCCTCCTGAGATCTGGGGAAGTATATATACTCATGGGCATGTCGTAACATGGCATCCAGAAACTGGTGTAGTACCCTGGATGCTGATGCCTGTGAGATGCCCATTATATCCCCGGTTGGCCTTTGAAAGGTACCTGTTGCCAGTATTCGCAAGCTTACACATACTTTTGTGTCCACTGGGATGGGCTCCCCTCTGTTGTCTCTTGTTCTCAGGCGTGGCCGGCACAGCTCCACTATTTGCTGTAACGTGTCCCTGTCCACCCTGTAACGCTCTACTATTTCCAGGTCTTGCAGCCCCTGGTAGGTCTCCCTTGGTCTGAACACTCTCCTTCTCCTCTGAGGCCTACGGTAGTTGTCGGCACCCTCCTCCGCAACTCCGTCTGTCTCTAACACATGCTGATGCATCACGGCCATGGCAGCACCCAACATATACATTTTAAAAGTTCCCCATGTGTTTACACCCTAAAGTGCGGCGTTTGGGAATACGCGCTGTGTGTTGTGTGCATTCACACTTTATAGTGTGCTCTACACCTGGTGATGTCATTGGGTGTGTCTGTGCTGCCGTATCTGTGTGTTATCTTCCGTGTTTTACCGTTGGCACTGCAACGCTGTTGCCTTTGATGTTACATTACACTTGCCTGCATTGGTTTAGCTTTACACCTTAATTTACTGTTTCTGCAGGTTGCACCTACTATTTCCTGGAGTGCATCCTGCAGGCACATGGCATCTCATGCATTTTGTCTGCCGCCGCCGTTATGCTACCTCTCTACTTGGCT
Source organism: Protopterus annectens (assembly GCF_019279795.1). Classification (NCBI taxonomy): domain Eukaryota; kingdom Metazoa; phylum Chordata; order Ceratodontiformes; family Protopteridae; genus Protopterus; species Protopterus annectens. The sequence goes on along the minus strand of NC_056744.1, from coordinate 1,332,638,742 downwards.
GTGCTGTATCGGTTGTTCGCTCTTTGCAATTCTGCTACATCCCCTACTTTCTTTGCATTCATATGCCTCCCCTTTCCTGTTTTGCGGGATTCTGCATGCAGAGTTGTCAGCTGCCGCCGATTGCCCTTCGTGGGTTGATTGGTGTTGAATGCTCATTACGACTCCAATTACACTGCTTCCGCATTTCCTCATATTCTCCGCATCACCTTCCTGTATCCGTGGTTGTTGACGGGGCGGCCGTTACATGACTGGGTTGGAGAACGTAGTCATCTTCGTACACATGCATCTGTGTGCGCATTCTGTACTCTCAGCGCATCTATTTCCTCACACGCCGGTGCTGATGCTGTGATGTGCATTGTACAGCCCCTGTTTGCTGGGCTCCAATGTGCTTCCTCCTACAGTGGCACACCCCTCTGCGATTGACATGTATTCCCTCTAGGCCACTCCTCGGTGTATTACCGCTGCGCCGTTTGGTGCAGCCTTACGCCAGTGGGGGGTTTGCGATTCAGTATTAGCTGCCTCATTTGCATGGCATTGACTACTAATACATGGTTACGGCGCCGGACACCGCCGCCACTCCTTGGCAACCCTTGGGCTGTGGTTGTGGCTTTCCATGCATACTATGGTGTATTGTGGCTGTGATGCTGATGTGTCTTATACTGCTCTTTTATGACATTGTCATATTAATTCATTGTTCCGCACCTTCCGCGGACATGTCCTGGCGTTCTGCTGTGGTTTTTGCGTACATACCATTTATGTCGTTATTTACGTTTTCTGCATGTTTTCCTTTGACATTCTCGGTGTCTTTCCCCATTGGCATGTTGCACCAGTATGACACCTGACGTTGGCAGCCTTCCGTTACTCCTATGTCATGTTTGGATGAATGTAAACCGTTTTTTTTTGGTTTACATTGCCGTGCCGTTATGCTACGCCTGCGCCACTTCGTGAATTGCTATTTGCCTTCATTTGCATGGTGCAACACCGCACATGGGGTGTTTAACATACCTACGCCGGAGGCGGCACAACTCAGGCGTACGCCGGTGGTGCACGTGGGATTGGACCGTACCTGAATCGCTCGGCGGCCATGTCTGGCATTGGGGCGCCTACGCCATGCGTGCGCCTGGCGCAAGGTTCATGAATCCCGGGGAATGTTACAAAATGAGGTATGCCAAAACATATAACCTTAATATTTATATAAAGTTAAAATCAGTCCAAAAATAGAAGAATGGTGGCAACGCAGGTACTACCAGTAATCAATTTATTTTCAGTTTAAAACATAGACTTCCTTCAGATTAGCGCTTTCACTCATAGAGCTTCTTCAGATCATATATCGATTTGATACGAAAACGCAGTATTGGAACAGCGTTAATGCAGTTTGGACCTTTGTGCTTTGTGTGTTCGTTTTAGTTGTGGCGTGACATTAAAATCCTTGGTTTTTACCTTGCCTGACTCGCTCCATATTTTGAGGATTTATTGGTTATTTCACCCTATTTTTTCCTTTTGTATCCTTTAGAAAAGTTACTCATACTACTGTCGTACTGAATGCTCACTGATTCCTGTTCAGTACTGTCATAAGGCATCATATAAAAAATAATTCACATTTTTGTCTGCTTCAATGAGTAAGTTATGCTTTACTGTTTACTTCATTACACCAAAATGATGAATATTATCAACAGTGAAATACTTCCTTAGTTAATGCATTGCAAATTTAAGGAAAATGAAGGATACTGCTTTTTTATACTATGCCATCTCTTTAGATTATTCTGTGGTACTGCACATCAGATTAATTATATTCTGCCACAAACAATAATTTCTGATCTTAGAAACATAAAAACTATATTCATTTATGTAGTAGGGAGGGTGTAGTGGCAGCAATGTAAGTTTACATGGCAGGAGACTCATTTTAATGTGGCATTTGCTTATGACATATTTCTCCTGAAAATGTTTGTGCATTACTACTTTCATGTTGTAGGTAGTTGCCACATGTAGGAATGGTAATCCATGTATCATATTTTTTGTCTACATTTCATTGATGGTATGCATACTACGGATGGCACAGTGGTGCAGTGGTAGCATTGTCACCTCACACCGAGAGGTTCTCTGGTTTGATTCTCAGCTGTGGTGTCTTCTGTGCAGAGTCTGCATGTCTTCCCTGCATTTGTGTGGGTTTCCTCACAAATCACAAGGCATGTGTCTGTAGTGTTTATCCCTGGGCCTCTGCTGAAAATTGGCTTTGGTCCAAGTCAGACTTTCTTAGTAAACAAATGTTGAATAAATACTAGTTTTGACAGTCTTTCAGCTTTTCCCAGTTAGGGGTTGCTACAGCAGAACTCCAGTCTGCTAATGATTGGCAGTGGATTTTTATGGTGCTGAGTTGCCAGCCCAACACCCAACCTTCAAAGAGGGTGCACCCATCTAACTGCATGTCTTTGACATCACTGGACCACAGGGAGGACATGCAGATTCCACACAGAAGGCGCACCAGCTGAGAATCGAACAGGAGAACCACTTACTGTGAAGCGACAACACTAACCGCTGCACCACAGCAGCAGTTTAAATAAATACTAGTTTTACAGGGGTGAAATGTATATCTTTGCAACCTGCCCACAAAACTCCCATTCCACTTAAACAGACAGCTGTGTTTTTGAAGCTGATTCACAGTAGTTCAAGATCAAATGGGTCATATCCCTCCTATAGATAAGGCTAGGTGATGGTACAACAGATTTTGAAGATGGGCTGCCATGATAACTGTATAGTGAGTTGATCTGATATCATGACCTACTTGATGCAGGTGATTCTGCTGTCACTGACCTGAAAGTGTTCCATGATACATGTCTCTCAAGTGTCATGCTGTCACAGCTAGTGGTCACTGCTGCAAATAATCCTGGTCACAGATAGGAAACCAGCTGACGTATGCCTGTAGCACACTCACATAGCAGTACAGGGTACCCCTCCTGTGCCAGATATGTAACCCTGACATGTACGAGTGTCCTCTAATCATGTACTCAGAGTTAGCACAGTTTGCCTCATACCATTCCAGGATGACAGTTTAATAGGTATGTTTGCACTAGAGAAGCTATGACCATAGGTAGATGTAAAGTGAGCACAGACCCATAGAGTATTGAACAGTACTGTTGTGGAAAATATAAGCATAAACATTTGTTAATGGAATTTCTGTCTTCCCTACCCCTTATCTCCATCAATAATTGTTACTCATATACTATGGGTATGTTGTGCTCCAATCCAATGTTGGGACTTGTGTTATATTATTGTTGATATGTTTGACTGCTTGCATGTTAACATACCTTGTTCAAATACCATTGTTGGTGGCCTGTTGCCGTCAATGTTACTGGCATGCTGTTTTGATGCATACTGTTGTTCCATTTATGCATGTGTACTGTTTGCTCTGCAACTGTTTCAAATCTGTTTTGTCGGGTTAATTGGAAGACCCATGAATGCTGTTATAACTAATCTTGAAATGTATTGTTCATGACTAACCAACATATTTTTTAAAACCTCAACACCATAGCACATTTGGGAAGGCAGATCCAAGCAGATCCACGTGTCCCACCTCATCTGTCTGTGGCACTGAGCCCCAGCATATCTGGGACCCAACATGGATCTCCCTTGTCTGTTGGTCCTGCACAAACTTTGGGTGGAACCACCACAAGGGATGGGGCCTGACCCCCTACCGGAGCAGGTGTGGACAGGAGGCCATCAACTGCAGTCAGGTCCGGTGTTTGGTGCACAGCACCCTTTGATCTGAGTTTGGAGAGCAGCTGCACCAGATTGAAGGCTGCCTGGTGCACCACAAGGAGCAGGCCACCCCTCCTGTCCAGCCCACAGCACAGCTACCTTTGGGACCACTAAGGCGCAATTGTGACTTCTCATGGGTGGGGATCTCAGTCTACCTATAACCATATGAAGGCCCATGGGCTTCGGATTCCAAACCACCCTCCCTGTCAAATGTGTTTATCCCCTTCATGTGTCATATACCACCCCTGTTTGCTGTCTTGTCTGTCTTGTCTGTCTCCCTGCACAACCTACCTCCCCAGATGTACCTACAATCCTTCCCCAACATCCTCCTCTCACCTTAAAAAAAAAAAGAAAGGGCATCTGTCCCAAAAAAATATTGCCCCATACATAGCTGTAAAGTTCGCACACATGTCCACTGGACACATATAAACCAGTCCAACTGGCTTGACAACACATTTCTGCTGTCCTCACCCCTCTCTCTGGGGTTTGAGTGTCCAAATTCACCTCCAAATTCTGTACAAATGCACAGCTGTTGCTGTATAAGAAATGGACAGCTATGGACATTCACTACACCCGTCCTGCACATCCCGAGCTATCTTCCATATTGTTTTTCCCTCTGTGTGCCCCTTTTTCACCACTTTCCTATCACCCCCTTTTTTCTTTTCTTTTAAAGAAATTAGCCCTGGTGTAAGCAGGAGTAAGCGGGAATAAGTGAGCTTGTGTGATGCTAAGTGAAGCCAACACAGATTAAGCATCTGTATGTTTAACCTTGTAATGGCATTGCTTAGCATTGCGCAAACTCACACAAACCCGCTTACAACTGCTTAAAACTGCTTTAATCACTCTGTTTCCATCAGCCACTGTTCTGCCTAGCAACAAAATAATCAGTGCTGCCAAGTCTCAAACCCAGGGCCCTGTATAACATAGTCAGAACAATGCACCACAACACCATTTGAGTTGCAAGGGTTGCTAATGCTTTTTCAAACATATCATGGAGCAGCGTCATTCAAAAGTAGGGAACATAATCTGTAGAATCAGTCAGGTTTGTATATATAAATATATATATATATATATATATATATATATATATATATATATATATATATATGGAGATACATATATATGGAAAATATATACATAATATAAATAGAGATATACAAATAATATATATATATATATATATATATATATATATATATATATATATATATATATATATATATATACATACATATATGCTCATAACATGCAGTGGAGTCATACCTCAGATCCATACCTCTCAACCTCTTAGTGCAAGAAATCTGGCCAAAGTCTGTCCAAATGTGGGGAGAATGGACCAATACTAGGGACATATTTTAAATATTGCTCTTATAAATGTATAATGTTGCCATAGTGACAGGGTTTGTTTCAGCATACATGTTCTGAAGGATGTGTGTTCTGAAAATGAAATCTATGTCATCATTTACTGACAGAAATCCCCAGATAATCAGAAAAATAAAAATAATGAATCTGTGGAACAGACCAGAAATATGAGCAATAAACCTGGACATTCTGAAACAATCCAGCCAGTTGAGAGGTTGGCTCAAAACCCCTTAGTGCAATGAATCTGGACCAAGCCTGACAAAGTGGGGGGAGAAAGCAATGAAAATAAGGACATATCTGAAATACTGTAGTAGATAAGTAGATAAGTTGACACAGTTGCTGCAGTAACACCCTCCTGTCTGTCCTAACATATATTGACTGAAATAGCACAAGTCCTACACTCAATTCTTCTCACTAGTTAGTGACCTAAATCCTCACATCATCCCACTAATGTGTCAGAAATACACAACACGTATGGGGTCCAGGCAACAGTATATCTTACAAATATCTGGGCATAACATCACATTAAGGAAACTACACTCAGCTGTTAAGCATGTCACCAAGCACCGTCCAAACTACAGTCAGACAGACACAACACTAACCCAAATCCACTATGGGAAACTACACATGTATTTGCAAATATACCAGGCACTACAGGAATGTAACAGAACTGAAAAACAGACACCAGTGTGAAAGTGCATACCCACAACCAATTTTACCACAGTCACAGTGACATACCGGTAAGCCAAATGAATAGTTCAGTATAAGGACTGTGTGAACAAAAACATCTCAACATGTTTACCACTCACACACTGCCCCTACATATACTGGCCCAGTTCACAGTGTATTATGACTCCTGACCATGGTATGGGACATGTGTCAGTCTGCCCCTACAAACATATACAGCCAATAGACCACCAGAAACTGGAACAACATGCACAGGCAGATAGAAAAGGAGCCATAACACATACATCTACCACCTCCATACACAGGCAACATAACATTGATACACTGTACTGTTACATAATCCTGACAGTCTGTCAACAATCACCAGAAATACACAGACCTCTCAACTGTTCAGAGTCCTACAGAATGTCCAGGCTTTGTCCTCATATATAAGGCCTCTTACACATAACATGTCTGGCATTCTGATACATCACTGGGATGGTATCAGGAATGAAGGCACTAAATAATGATATACCCTACCTATCAACCTCTTACTGCATGTTAATTGTGGATAGAACTATGATATACATGTTTGTCTCAGAAATGTGAGAGACCTATACAGGGTATTTGCATAGTGACATACTGTTACAGATGTGTGTGTGTTGAGCTGCATGTGATATACTGAGCTCATACCATTTAACTGACCAGTGTTATCCACACTGACCATATGTGTGCCTCATATTTATAATAATTTACTCACAGAATTGTGTTATGTCTGGCAATTCATTGGCAACCTTTCAAGACTGACATTACAATATATCTTTCTCTTTCTTTTGGCTGTTCCTTTTAGGGGTTGCCACAGCAGATCAATTGTCTCCATTTCTTCCTGTCCTCTGCATCTTGCTCTGTCACATCCACCACCTGCATGTCCTCTATCACCACTTCCATAAACCTTATCTTAGGCCTTCTTTTCCTCTTACCTGGCAGCTTCATCCTTACCATTCTTTTCCCAATATACTTAGTATCCTTCCTCAGCACCTGTCCAAACCAACACAATCCCGCTACTCTCTGGCTTTGTCTCCAAACTGTCCTAGTTGGGCAGTCCCTCAGACATACATATTCCTAATCCTGTCCACCCTCGTCACACTCAGTGCAGATCTTATCATCTTTATCTTTGCCATGTCCAGCTATGACCTGCCTTTTTGTCAGTGCCACTGTCTCCAACCCATATAACATAGCTGGTCTCACTACCATCTTGTAGACCTTCCCTCTCACTCTTAATGGTACTCATCTGCCACAAATCACTCCTGACACTCTTCTCCACCCTCCCCATCCTGCCTGTACTCTCTTCTTCACCTCTGCCCCACACTCATCATTACTCTGAACTGCTGATCCCAAGTATTTAAACTCATCCACCTATGCAAAATCTACTTCCTGCATCCTCACCATTCCTTTATCCTCCCTCCCATTCACACACATATATTCTGTCTTAAGTCATGCTGACCATAATTCTTCCCCTCTCTAGAGCATATCTCCACCTCTCCAGGGTCTCCTCAACCTGTTCCCTACTCTCACTACAGATCACAATGTCATCTGCAAACATCACAGTCAATGGGGACTCCTGTCTGATCTTGTCTTTCAACCTGTCCATCACCACTGCAAATAAGAAAGGGCTCAGAGCTGATCCCTGATGTAATCCCACTTCCACCTTAAATGCACCTGTTGCTCCCACCACAGAACTCACCGCAGTCACACTACCCTTGTACATATCCTGTAGCACTCTTACAGATTCCTCCACAACTCCTGACTTCCTCATACAATACCACAACTCCTCTCTAGGCACCCTGTCATATGCTTTCTCTAAGTCCTCAAAGACACAACTCAACTCCTTCTGACCTTTTCTGTACTTCTCCATCAACACTGTCAGAGCAAACATTGCATCTGTACTGCTCTTTCCTGGCATGAAACCATACTGCTGATCAGTAATCCTCACCTCCCTTCTTAACCTAGCTTCTGCTACTCTTTCCCAATACTTCATGCTGTGACTGATCAATGTTATCCCTCTGTAGTTGCTACAGCTCTGCACAGCCTTATTCTTATAATCAGTACCCAAACACTTTTTCCCCACTCCTCATGCAGCCTCTCACTTTCCAAGATTACATTAAACAATCTGATTAAAAAGACCACTGCCATTTCTCCTTAACACCTCCATGGTTCCACGGTTATGTCATCTGGACCAACAGCCTTTCCATCCTTAATCCCCTTCATAGCTGTCCTTACTATCACCTTGATAATCCATTGCACTTACTGATTCACCCTACCCAGATCATCCAAGCTTCACTCAATCTCATTCTCTTCATTCAACAGCCCCTCAAAGTACTCTTTCCATCTGCTCAACACTCTCTCCTCACTTGTGAGTATGTTTCCCTCATTATCCTTTATCACCCTTATCTGCTGCACATGCTTCCTAGCTCAATCCCTCTGTCTAGCCAATCAGTACAGGTCCTATTCTCCATCCTTGGTGTCCAACCTTTCATGTAACCCTTCATATACATCATTCTTAGCCTTTGCCACCTCTCTCTTTGCCATGCACCTTATCTTCTTATACTCCTGTCTACTTTCTGCATCTCTCTGACAATCCCACTTCTTTGCCAACCCCTTTCTCTGTATACTCCCCTGTACTTACTCATTCCACCACTAGGTCTCCTTATCCTGCTTCCTCTGTCCAGATTTCACACTAAGCACTTTTCTAGTCATCTCCCTTACTAGCTCTGTTGTAGTTACCCAGATATTGGGTAACTCTGTACTGACACCCACTGCCTGTCTTAATTCTTCCCTAAACTCAATCTCACAATCACCCTTTTTCAGTTTCCACCATTTGATCCTCGGTGGTGCCCTCACACTCCTCCTCCTCTTCTTGATCACCAACGTCATTCCACAGTCTAACATTCCCTGCTGCCTAACTACACTTTCTCCTGTCACAACTTTACAGTTTCCAGTCTCCTTCAAACAGACCCTCCTGCATAGGAGATAATCAACCTGTGTGCATCTTCCTCCACTCTTGTATGTCACCCTATGCTCCTCTGTCTTGTTAAAATATGTATACACCACAGCTATGTTCATCCTTTTCGCAAACTCCACCACCATCTCACCTTCTGCAGTCCTTTGCTTAACACCATACCTACCCATCACTTTCACATCCCCTCTGTTCCCTTCACCAACATGCCCATTGAAATCTGCTCTAATCACCACTCTCTCACCCTTGGGTACAGTCATCATCACTTCATCCAGCTCACTCCAAAATTTTTCTGTCTCATCCATCGCACACACAACTAGCGGTGCATATGCACTAACAACAGTCGTCATTACACCATCTGTTCCCAGCTTCATAAACATCACTCTATCTGACACTCTTTTCACCTCCAAAAACACTCTTGGCATACTGTTTCATCAGGATAGGCCCTACACCATTCCTCCTCCCATCTACACCAGGATAGAACTATTTGGACCCATCTCCAATACATCTAGCCTTACCCCCCCTTCCATTTGGTCTCTTGCACACACAATATATCAACCATCCTTCTGTCCTTCATATCAGCTAGCTCTGTCCCCATACCAGTCATACTGCCAACATTAAAAGTTTCTACCCTCACTACCACACTCATAGCCTTTCCCCTGCCATATGAGCATCAGACATCCTCCAGGGTATGTCTGAGAATGCAAAGGCTACTGTGTTATCAAATGACTTGTGTGCTACAGCAATATTAAGAAAGTAAAACACTTGTAGTCCAAAAAATCTTCTTTATTTTGACCACAGACATACAAGCGCTTTCACAGATAAATTTGCTTCTTCAGATACAAATGCATGTTGTCTACTATATATCTTATATACCTTAAACCAACTAATTAAGTCACAATTATCTTAAAGAAACATCCTTTATTAAGTAAAAATATTCAGTCGTTCACTGTGAAAACATGATTCTAAAAAGTATACTGCATAACAAACACATAAAAACTCATGTATAAAAAATACATATATAAAAAATGTGGACAAACTTTGTGAAGTTTGGGTAACCCTTGAATCACAGGTAGTAGTGGATGCTGTACTCTTAGGTAGTCATAAAAACTTTTATCAATCTTACCATTTCTAAAGAGTTCAGTGTAAACTGTATTAATATGTCTTATGACACTTTGAACTCTAACATTATTTATGACAGAATAAAAATGAGCATCTGAAAACATTATTTTCATGTCATTCTGGTACCTTTCCATATCATATATCACTAAAGGACCTCCCTTGTCCGCTGGTCTTATTATTATACTATGATTAGCTTCTAAGTTTCTAAGTGCCAGATATTCATTTTTTGTCAAGTTGTACCTCTTTAATTTAGTAGTTCTATCACTTTCATTAATCTTGTGTATGTCATTAATACATAATATTTCAAAGGCATTAATCACTGGATTAAGTACTGGTACATATGTACTCAGTTTTCTAAACATTTCTACACTGTCAACACTTTCATTGCTTTATAATTCAGTTTTAAAGTCAAATTTCTAGTAAACAATTTTAAATCAAAAATTACCTTAGTAAATTCCATCTTTTGGCTTGGAATAAAGGATAGTCCCTTCTTTAAAACACTAGTCTCTTCTGCTGTAAGTATATGGGATGACAGGTTCCAAATCATTGTTTCGTCTGGATTCCATGGGCCTTTTTTATTGTTGGTGTCCCTGTTACTTCTTCCAGTTTCCTTTTTACTCGGCTCCTGTTTCTCGATCTCATTCTCATCCCCTTCTCTCCTGTCTCCTTGATAGGAAGGGGAAAAACTAACTTGGTGTTAAAAGTAGTTGGTACATTATGTTGTTTTCTCTCTGGTTCAACAGTCTCTTGTACTTTGTTGATTAAAGTAGTTACATTCCCTGTATCTCTGTCAGCTCTATATACTTGTGCCACTGTTTGAATTGTTTTTTTTTCTGACGACCTGCTTTTCAGCTCTTGTCATTGGTGTTGTTTTCCCCTTCAGGGTGCTAACGGCTTCTAACTGTTGAATTTCAGTGCTGTTAGATAGGACAACATGCCTTCCTCCACTCTGAGATGTTCTATTGGTCGACATGCTGTCAATCATACTTCCTTTAATTTGTTTCTCTGGTTCTCTGTAAAAAAATTTTTCAGTATGTGGTCAAGTAAAAACATTACCTGAACTGAAGTCTCCACAGTCTGTTTCAATTTTCCTTTGCTTTATTTTACATAGTTTACTCTCATATACTGTTAAAGAGTCTATAAGTTTATTAAAACACCTGTCTGTGTAATCGGAACTAAACTGTTCCATCATTTCTTCAAACTGCTGTTTCACCAATACAGATAGGCAATCTATTTCACATTTTGAAAGCTTAATTAAAGCTTCCATATACTTAATGCTTGTCTCTAAGTTTATAGACTGCCATTCAGCCAGTAATTCAGGGTCATTAGAACCTTGTGCAGGCATTTTCAAAATGCATAACCCACGGGGAATAATTCCTTCTTTCACACAAACCTCCAAGTGAAACATTTGGAACTGATGTCATTTTAGTTTAAATAAGTTGCCCTCCATTGTATGTAACTTAGCTTTAAATGCAATGATGTCACTATTAAAGTTCTCACAGTCTTTTTCATTGTCTTGAAAGCTAAGAAGTGGGTTACCAACATTACTAGAAACATACAGCAATTTATCTAGCTTCTTCACCTTGTTCACATGTATATTCTCCGGTACATAATCCAGTTCAATGATCTCCTCTATTTCTTCTGCCATAGCTTCACTCAGGAAGGTAAAAACAGCAAAATGTCAAGTAAAAAACACAACTTCCCTGCTAGAGGCTTCAGTCCACCATGAAAACTGCAATTAAATGTAAAACACTTTTTTACTTAATATTAAGAAAGTGTCACTAATTTTGGCCCATCACCCCCCTCCATGTATGTGTGGCATCCTACAGATGTCCTGCTCTAACAGGTTGACAGGAATGACTGAGCAGCAAGAGTGTGAATACAGTGTGCCATACTGACAGAACAGAAATGTATATCAGGTATTACCTGTGCACATGTATGTATTAGTAGGTGTACCTGGCTGCCTCATAATGACAGGCACGGAATGCAAAATGTCAGGTAAATAAGCTGTACATGTTGTACATGTGTGTAATCTCAGTTTGGGTGCATCCAATAAAGTTAGATTTCTACAGCTACTGTTTGTTGCATTACCCTGACACAGACATGGGTACTAGAATAAGCATGATTATCAGGTTGAAATCGGAGAGGTGTCCAGCTGTGTTATGACCTTGTGTCCATGCCTACTGAAAACATCTATATGACCACTGACATAGCTATATGGACTCAACAACACCTTACCTGTAAAACCTGTCTCCACCAAAGTAGAATAATCCCCTTTGCTGGACAGCAGCAATACACAAACCACATAATTGGTTGCTATATTCACTGTACAGGGCAAAGAAGGAGTAGGCACCAACTTAGCAGCAAGTCAACCTTTGTCTGATTGAGTATATAAGGTCATAGGTGGATTACTGTAAGGCTAACTATGAGTACAAATTGGACACATCCACCAACAGCAATCACAAGGCCATCTTCACATATGTCTGCAATCTCCAAGACAACAACTCAACCCACCCTATAATGGTGGTCACACACACACACACACACACACACACACACACACACACACACACACACACACACACACACACACACACACACACACACACCCTGCTGCAGACAGGTTTAGGGCAAACATCACTGCCCTGACTCACCATCAGTATAGGTGGATATGCATGGCACCCACAAACCTCCCCTCATCAACAGGGAGCAGGTGCATACTGCCTAATCAAAGTCTACAAAAGCAATTTTTCATGGGACCTGATAACATTCCTGTCTGCATCCTACATGAACTCAGGTATATGCTTCCAACTCCATTACACACTGTATGCAAGTAAAGCCTGAGCACCATTGATATCCCATCTGCAAGGAAGACGACCACTGTCATCCTCTACACAAACATGAATGATGAATGGTGGTTTATGCAATGTACTGGCCCTAAATGGGTGGAACATGACACATCAGGACAAGAAGTGCAATGCAGGTTCATACTGTGCTGAGAGATGACAGGGGTATGATGTGATGTGGTTGTAAGTGGTGGCTAATGATAGGCAATATTGATGTGCTGGCTCTGCAAATAACTCTGGGCAATATATGAGGTCCTTTGATGTGTTTCCCAGTTTATGTCTTCCAGGTGGCATGCAGCATCAGCCAACATACACTGCAGAGGAGAATGCAGCTATCACTGATGCAATAATACAGCACCATGTGGTGCTGTTTGGCCAGAGTTGACAAAATCTGCTGGAGAACACTGCCCTGTGGGAATACCTTGTCCACAGAGTGAACACCTTGGGCCACCATGGCTGCACATACAATCAGGCCAGGCATTGGGCAAATGACCTGATACGTTGTGCCCGGCAAAGGGCTGCTGCCATGGCCAGGGACCATACTGCTACAGGTGGAGGTCCAGCCACACAGGCCCTTCTTATGGCAACAGAGTAGCTCCTTGCCAACCTTGGGGCAGCCCCCACACAATAGCCAATGCATGAAACACCATCATGGAGGTGGGTGGCACCCAGGCAACAGACGAGGAGCATCCAGGTAAGGCCACTGTGCACATCAATTTAATCATGTAGCAGTCATACTGTCTTCTATAGAGTATCTAGATGCATATGTCAGTTGAAACTGCATTTGTGGGTGGGGTTTAGTAATGCACACAAGTGCACATCTATGATGAGGGACAGCAAATTGTGTACTATCATAGCTTCTAATGTACCTGTGCAGAAATGTAGCATTCATCTTGTACCAATGCCAGATGTGATTCTGCTGACAATACCTCTCCCCTACAACTACATAGGTCCCTCTGGTCTGCATGTGGGACAGCACCTGAAGCCGGTGAGTATGGGAATTTCCTGTTGTAGCTCACCAGTACCCCAGGCATGTTAAGGTCATGCATGTGACCATGCACACAACTGTTACTCTCAGCCATTTTGCAATATCTGCATGTTCACTTGTGGTGGGGTTAACTGCATTGCATCACAGGGGCCATCACAGGGGCCTATTTGCAGGAGATGTCACATATCTGTAGCATACCTCACAACCTGTCATTGCAAGAAATCTGCATAAAGACTGACAAAATGGGGGGAACGAAGGCCCAAAACTAGGGACATATTTTATAAATTAGTGTTATACAGTGCATATAAATGGTGTTCACACACCTGTTATAATGCCAGGCATTTGTGATATACAAAAATGAGAGCACAATAAAACATTTCCAAACTGTTCCAACCTTTCATGTGACCTATAACCTGTACAATTCAATTGTAAAACAAACAAATCTGTTAGGGGGACAATTATGACATAAAGATTTACAAGAAGCTAGATGCAGACATGTGCACAGGCTGAAGCTAATACTGTGTTGAAGAAGCATTTGATATTATTACAGCATTATGTCTTATTGGGTACACACCTGCCATCAATTACAGAGACTCTTTGATTAACAGCAAATAACGGTCAGCTGTCCAACCAGGATTATCCTACATTTACTCAGTTGCCTGCTACAACAACAGCCATAGTTTGTATACAGCTTGCAAAGCAGCAAAGGGATCTCATTTGTGAAAGGCATCAGCCCAGAGAAGGTTACACACACATTTCCACAGCATTGCATATACCATGGAACACAGTGAAGACAGTCATCAAATGGTGGTGGAAATATGGGGCAACAGTGACTTGCAAAGAACTGGACAACCCTCCAAATGTGTGGGAAATACAAGACCCAAACTGGTCAGGAAGGCTGCCAGGAGACCTTCAGTAACACTACAGGAGTTGCAGGAATCACTGGCAAGTACCAGTTGTGTACTATATATGACAACAATCTCCTGTATTCTCCACATGTCTGGCCTATGGGGTAGGTTTGGAAGATGTAAGCCTTCTCACACACGGAACAACATCCAGGTCTGGTGAATTTCTCAAGACAAATAAATCAGGTCCCCCAAAAGCATGTGGGGAAATGTGTTATGGTGTAATGAGACCAAGGTTGCATTTTCTGGCCACAATACCTAAAGGTTGTTTGGCACAAGAACAACACTGTGCATCACCAAAAGAACACCCTCCCCATGGTGAAGCATGGTGATGGCACTGCCCTGTTTTGGGGTTGCTGTTTATAAGCTGGAAGTGGGCTTTTAGCCAAGGTGGAGGGGATTAGGAACAGTTCAAAATACCAGTCCTTTCTGGCCCAAAGTCTTCATGTGTCTGCTAGAAAGCTGTGGATGGAGAGGACTTACACCTTTCCACACAACAATGACCCATACCATACGTCAAAATCCATAAAAGAATGTTTTCACCAGAAGATAATCAATGTTTTGGAATAGCCTAGCCACAGTCCACACATACATCCAATAGAGAGTCTGTGGGGTGTCCTGAAGAGGCCTGTGCAGAAGTGATGCCCTTGTAATCTGACAGAGTTGGAGGGCTTCTGCAAGGACGAGTGTACAAATTTTGCCAAGTCAAGATGTGCCATGCTGATACACACCTTCCCACAAGGACTGACTGCTGTTATGGAATCAAAAGGTGCTTTAACAAAGTATTAGTTTAAGGGAGTGTACAGTCATGCAACCAGTCTATTGTACATATTTCAAATTCTACATTACCCCTTCCTGATGTGTTTGTTCTTCAATTGGATTGCACAAGTTATAGGTCACATTAAAGTTGGGAAATGTTATCACATGATTTCTGTGGTCTCATGTTATATATCAGACAAGCCTGGCATGTTAACAGGGTCTACACTTATAATAACCACTGTAAGCTTAGAAGGTTTTTAGTGTAACCGGTTCTGCTGTAACATATATGTACTGCAGGTTTTGAAGTGTGAGACTCAAAATGTGTCATTAAATAGTGACACCAGTCCTCATATTCCCAGTAGTGTATCAGACAAACACAAAATTTATGCAGAACAGACCCAAAATATGAGCCACACATAGATATTCAGCGACACTCTGCATAGTTGAGAGGTATGTTCTGTAAGGAGTTGCCACTGTGCTATAGAGGTGAACAGCAATTATGTGTACATGGGTGCAGTGTGTGCTACATGAAGACCCATCACTTACTAACACTACTCACATATCACAAAGGTGTATATAAGTAGTAACATGAAGTGGAAAGGGCTGCACTGCATGATGCTGAGGGCCTCTCCAGGGTGTTTATGTAGTGGTCTGACTGTTGTGAATGTCACTAGTTGGCTATTGTAAGGCCTGTGTAATGCCTGTCTGTCACATAACATGTGTGCGCGCTTGTGTGTGTGTGTGTGTGTGTGTGTGTGTGTGTGTGTGTGTGTGTGTGTGTGTGTGTGTGTGTGTGTGCACGCGTGTGTAGCAGCAATAGGGCAGTTATTAATTTACATATGTTGTCTTTCCTCCACAGGTGGTCATGGTGGTCATGGTCCCTCCCGCATAGTATCTGATGTCAGTGTCTCTGCAGACTCTGGCAATGATGATGGACATATTCAGGCACAGGAGGCGGTTGTCAGGGGCTGAATCTGTGCCATCAGTTAGCAACCCACAGTCAGCCACAATGTCCCCAGCAGCCACAGATGATGGACAGTTGGCAGGTGGTGGCATGGAACAGGCTAGTGTGGTGATTATGGCATGTGTGAGTGTAGACATTGGTCAAAGCCAGAGTGCAGGCAAGGTCCCACACAGGCGGATGGACAGGGGTGCTCGCAGGTGGATTGCTGCTCATCAAGCTGCTGTTGCAAGTGCCACAACAGGTGTCATCAGACACATGCTTCAGGCTGTCATGGATGCACAGGCACATAGTGAATGCAACATCAAACAAATACTCAGGGTGGTAGATGCAACTCTTCATGATTTACGTGGTGACATATGTGACCTTGTTGAGGCTACATGCCAAAATACTGAGGTCATGATTAGACGGTGGGGTGAGACCTTCACAATCCTTGACCATGGCATGTTTGTGCTAGAGCATGTGGTGGGAGATGGGCATCGGCCACAAGGATGTAGGTCAGCACCAACATCAGCTGAGAGCCTACGGGGCCATGCACCTTCACACTCCTTATTGGCAGTGACACTAGCACTACTGAAGGTGGGGGTTGCTGTCCACATCACAACGGAATAGGCCATGGGCACGTGGTCCTGGCCGTCCCATCAGGGACACAGATCCAGCAGACAGCAGTCACCATCAGGAAGCAGTACTGCATATGGCCTTGGGTTTCATAGTGCCAGTGAAAACCCTGGCAGGATCAGTCCACGTGTCTATGGCCAGAGATGGTGAACTGGACACCCTGCCATGTACGGTCCACAGCTGTCCAACATACCCCTGTGTAGGGCAGCCAAATGGCGTGACTGTGTGCATACATACAATACATACACTCTCACATCTGTAGCACAGGCAGGTCATCTCCAGACACACACAGCACCTCTGCACAGCCCATGTATAGGATACCCCTCCAAACACACACATATGGATGTCAACAGTATGGCCGAGCCTAGGCCTCTGGCAAACCCACACCACAGACTTAAAAGCAAGATGTAAGCACACCAACAAAGCTGAGAAAAAGCCAAAAAATGTTCTAAAACACTTCTTTATTACAAAAGGATGAGGGCTTTCCTTGGGTTACCACTTCATCAGATCCATATAAAAAGCAACTCAAAGTAAAACACTTATACAAGTTCAAATCACATATAATTAAAAAATCAAATTCACCTTCTACTAATTAAAGCTGGCCTTAAAGGAATACTAGTAATAAGCCCTGGATCATTATGTGCTTGCAGGGCTATAATCCATTTCACTTCCAAATTTTCCAAGGCCAGCTTTAATTAGTAGAAGGTGAACTTGATTGACTGAATGTAGTCTGACATGTTGTATTCTGTTTATGTTCTAGGTGTCTGTGTGTCTGCAGGCTGTGGTCCTGCAGACATTACCAACATAGAGTATGACAGAGTGGAAATACACCGACCATTTCATACCCAAGGTACAGCTTTATATGTACATTTACCAGGTGTGTATGCATGCAACAGTGTGTGATGGACACTGCTGTCAGACAGTGTGACCTGACATACATACTCCTTGTCACAGACAGGTAGCCTTCAGACACATCACCCCAGTGTTGTGTAGTACCACAGGCTCGTATATATGTAACAGGTTACTGGAGTACTGTCAGTAGATCAATCACAAACTTTTCCATTAGATTGACTGCATCAGATTCACGTGTCAGCACCTGTTGCCCCTGCCATTTCTTTCCCATACACTCAACCCTGATGCTGTTGGTGAGGGCATGCATGGTACTGTGTATGACAAGTTTGTGGTATGTATTCCTGTATTTACAGGGTGGAACAGGGAGACAAAATGGCATATCCTTTGCATACACACAGTAAAGACTAACACAGGGGATGTAATTACAGTAACACAAACACAGCTGGCAATGGACAGATTCGTAAATCTACATATCCACTTTAATGTACTATAGTGCTACATACACATGATATGCCCCACATAGTTTATATGCATGGAACATAACCCACTACCTCTTACAACACGTAATGTTGTGAATGCCTTCATGGACGGTGAGATAACCCACTAGAAATAGCAACTGGAATCATCTGTTGCTCCTACAGCCCTGTACAAGTGATAGGGTAACATACGTTGTATCAGAATGATATTTCAGTCAGGTATGATATCTGATGCTGGCATGTGTGTCAGTACACGAACTGTGACCTATTTGGCAACAATATCACATACATGGCCATTGTTAGAGGATACAGACCACATATGGGTTGCAAACATCCAGATGTTCCATAGACAACGGTTTAATATGCTGCACATGAACAGATACCATTAACCCGCTATATAAAATAATGCCCATCAGGACACACAACACACTTACTTGCCAGTATTGAGATTAGAACCTCTGCCTATCTAGTGATTTGTGCTACAGTGTTGTGCAGTTATCACATAAGCTATGAAGCTTACTAGGCTGACAACTGGCCAAAGGTTCTGATAAGGGGAATGACATCAGCAGGACTGATAAAGTAGGGCACTGGGTGGGAAACTTATCAAAAGACTTCTTCTTACAAACATACACACTCATATTTGTCAGATATAAGAATAGAACCCCTGCCTATGTAGTGATTTGTACTATAGTGTTATACAGTTATCGCACATGCTATGGAGCTTACTGGGCTGACACTTGGCCAAAGGTGCTGATAAGGGGAATGACATCAGCAGGACTGATAAAGTAGGGCACTGGGTGAGAAACTTATCAAAATACTTCTTCTTAGAAAGATACATATTTACACACACATACACATTTGCCAGATTTGAGAGTAGAACCTCTGCCTACCTAGTGCTTTGTACTATAGTGTTACACAGTTATTGCACGAGCTACAGAGCTTACTGAGTTGATGTCTGGCCAATGGTGCTGATAAGGGGAATGACATCAGCAGTACTGATAAAGTGGGACACTGGGAAGTGTTGTGGGTAGGAATGGCCTAAAACTGTTTCACCTACAAACAAACATATACTCTGTCACACACAGTTGTCAATATTGAGATTAGATCCTCTACTTATCTAGTTATTTGTACTATAGTGTTATGCAGTTATCGCATGTGCTATGGAGCTTACTGGGCTGACACTTGGCCAAAGGTGCTGATAAGGGGAATGACATCAGCAGGACTGATAAAGTAGGGCACTGGGTGAGAAACCTATCAAAATACTTCTTAGAAAGATACATATTTACACACACACACACACACACACACACACACACACACACACACACACACACACATTTGCCAGATTTGAGAGTAGAACCCCTGCCTACCTAGTGCTTTGTACTATAGTGTTACACAGTTATTGCATGAGCTACAGAGCTTACTGAGTTGATGTCTGGCCAATGGTGCTGATAAGGGGAATGACATCAGCAGTACTGATAAAGTGGGACACTGGGAAGTGTTGTGGGTGGGAATGGACTAAAACTGTTTCACCTACAAACAAACATATACTCTGTCACACATAAATGTCACACACAGTTGTCAATATTGAGATTAGATCCTCTACTTACCTAGTTCCTTGTACTATAGTGTTATGCAGTTATCACATGTGCTACAGAGCTTATAGAGGTGATAGATGTCCAATGCTACTTCTAAGGTGAATGACAGCACCAGATCTTGTGAAGTAGGGCAATGTGAAGTATACTGAGTGGGAACAGTTTCTTAATACTTAGACCTATGGATGGACACACACACACACACACACACACACACACACACACACACACACACACACACACGTGATGTGATATTATAAACCCAGCCTCAGTGCTATTACACAATGTGGCTCACCTTTTATGCTGGCACGTGCAACTGTTCACAACTGGTATGCCACTGTCCACAGCAGAACATCACTGTATGCCATTCAAGGTATCTGTGTGTGTGACTCATTCTGTCTGTGTCCCGCTGTGTCTCTCTTTCTATCACTGTCTGTCTCCCAGTTCCCCACATCTATGTGTGTGTATGCTTGACATATGTTATCTGTTGCATATATATATATATATATATATATATATATATATATATATATATATATATATATATGTCTGTGTATCTTATGCAACAGATGCAGATATATCACATATGGGCCACCTACAGCTAGCAGATGGTAGCCCTGTCTGATGTGTGTGTGTGGGAACAGTTAAGGTGTACATAGCTGTCTGTATGCACAGACATATATACACAATACAGTCATGAAGTCCAGTGTGGGTTCCCACATGTCCTGTGATTCTCTACGTGTAGGACCATGTCCAGTGTGACTTTCTATAGTTAGAGTGGGACTCCATTCCAGAGATAGGTGTACTCCAGTCCAGGGTTTTGTGTGCTACAGCCATACCTCTTAGGAGTACATAGGTTCATAGGTTCATAGGTAGGTACTAGGCTATCTGCCCTGGGGCCTATAAAAGCCCAGCCAAAAAGGTACCCTGGCTTTTGCCACCCAAGAAAATTATTTTCCTGTGCCACTGTTGAACAGAGCCACAGAGGTGATCCCCGGGGTGAATTTCTTATTTCCCATCCAATCATGAAGATTTTTCTTGAGGAGTGCTAATGAGGAGCTTTGTTTGATATATAGGACTTTTCTCAGGGTACTGGGTTTGTTTAGAAGACATTTTATGACATATCTGTAGACTGACACTGCAATGTATTGTGTCATTACCGAGTGCCAGACATCCACAGATCATTGCAGTGCTTTAACAGAGGAATACTAGTTGTATGATGCATAGACCAATATTATGATGGCAACTATGTACATTCTTGTCCAATAAGACCATTTGTGAGGTGTGGCTACAGCCAGTTCAGTTATGATGTGCTGTGTAAACAGTCCAGCAACTTGGTGATATACTGGCAGAGGATCTCCTGCTTGTGTGGTATCTTTCTAAACTGAGATGTCATATTCTTGTGCGGCCATACCTCTCGACTGTACATTTTTTGGCAGGTTGTCCAGGTGTTTGGCTAGAGGTTTCATCCTGTCTACATAAATTTGTGTATTTATGGCAAGTTAGTTACATATAATTGAAGAGTGATGTTACAAAATAATGACAGACATTACTGTTTCAGACTAGATAACCTTCAGACAATTCCCGCTACTGCAAACCCCTCACCCTATCAACTTTCTCAGTATGTAAGGGTGATATTTACAACACATGCCTATCATTGTGCCTTTGTTCCACCTTTATTTCTGCCCTTGTCCAGACATCTTGCTGTCAGAGGTTGGGAGTTATGGGTGTGGGTACAGAGTGCATTCTACTGTGTAGGCATGTCCATTATATGTAAAAGAAAACATAAGAAAAAAGGATTATTGAAAATAACCACTGGCAACAGTACCAAAAAGCACTTATTTTCACAAAAGCCTTAGCACCTCAACTACACATCCTTCAGGATGTCCATTATATGTGTAGTATATTCCACATAGCACTGTGATTTCCAGGTATTTCAGATGCAGAGCAGTGGGTATCACTGACATGCATAAGAGTTGGCACTGCAGTTATCTGCACATGGCCCTGTCAAAGACGGCACAGTACCTAGGGCACTACATGACGACTGCCAGGAGAATCTGCTGGCCAGATCCTGACAGTATTAACCACACATACACATAGCTCATTGACCCCTGCATATTGTGGACAGGCAACATGTTTTCATGTGTATTGGTACAGCCCTGCCAATGTGTGCTATGCTACTATTTCCCTGCCAACATACATGTTACTACATTTCTGTGGGTATATGGGAGGACACACCTGTCAACTGTAAATATTTGCACAGACTGTGCTGATATTTGCTTTACAGTTTGCTTGCATTTACTATACTAGTGTGCCTTATCTTTGGGACTAGAGTTATAACAGTAAAGAGCACAGGTCAGATTGTAATGGCAAACATTTGAGTTTCAGACTTCTTACCCTTCATAGCCTTACTGCAACTATGAGTCCTGCTGTGCTATCACTGTGTGTCTGTAAGGGGGGGATTCAACATTACCACCATTTGTATGCCTTTACCAGCCATTCCTCTCTGGTTTTCTACACCTGACTTGCTTTGTTGGTGTGAGGTGTGGGTATAGGACCCCCACCCTGACATCTATGCCTGTGACCTATGATCTCCAGTTAGTTGTCCCCACACATATACCGAAGTGGGATTTGCCATGTGGGATACTACTGCATAGTGTAGGGAGGCCAGTTTTGGGCAGACATTTTCTGGTGTCAGTTGTCTGCTGCTATCCCAGTAGGTCACCCCATTTCTTTGCATGCATGCAGCATTACCATAAATATGCTAGCAAAGCATGCTAATCCAATCATTTATTGTTAAGAAAACTGACTTTCCTTGTGCCTGCAGCAGTTGTGAGGATGGTGCTTGAGGGCCGCCTATGTTGGATGCACAAAGTACACTGCCTTTACATGGTAAGTTACAGATAATGTGATGTATGTCATCCATTTTACTATGTGTGTGAGTCAGAGAGAGGCGTCAGTCCCTGGGGTCCCTACAATGTCAGTGTGTGTGCTATGTGTTGCCTCTTTGCCAAGGCCTGAGCATACTAGGCATGCCTCCATCTGCCTACAAGAACAGGCTCAGGGTCCTCCTCCTCTGAGTCCCTCAGTGCCTGTGGACCCTGGCAATGGTGTTGGGCTATGTGGCCCTTCCCCGTGCTGTTCCTGCTGCAGCTGTTTCCATAGGATCATATTGTGTAGCATGGCACACACTATGAACATGTATGCACATGTGGCTGGAGAGTACTGCAAGGCTCCACCAAATATGTCCAGGCAGCAGAACCGTGACTTCAGCATCCCAAACACATGCTCTATAATGATCCTGGTTTGTGCGTGTGGCTCATTATGGCATTCTTGTGTGAGTGTGTGTGCATTTCTGATGGGTGTTATCATCCATGGCTTCAGTACATAGCCAGCATTCCCCACCAGATGGCCATACGGGATGCACCCACTGGTAAATTGCTGGTACAGCTGTGATTATTGCCAGATGTGGGAGTCATGATACCTTCCAGGGCTGCCAGCACACACATTCGTGATAATGCCCTGGACATTGCACACAATCTGGCAGTTGATGGAGGGGAATCCCTTGCGGCTTATGTAGACCCTACTCTGTTCACTGGGTGGTGCTTTGATATGGATATTCACGCAGTCTATCCCACCCTGTACCTCCTGGTATTCTGCTACATGGTGGAAAAGACGTATATTGCTGGTCCTCTCCTCAGGGGTGCTGGGGAAGTAAATGTGCTTACCAGCATGTGGTAGCATAGCAATCATGAACTGGTGAATTATCCTGCATGCAGATGCCTGTGAGACCCCAATGATGTCCCCAGTAGGTCTTTGGAATGTACATGTAGCTAGAATTCTTAAGGCTACACATATCTTGGTATCCACTGGGATGGGTTCCCCTCTGTTGGCAATAGGTCTGAGTTGAGGCTAGCACAGCTCAATGATTTGCTGAAGTATGTCTCTGTCCACCCTGTAGCACTCTACTATCTACATATCATGTAGCCCCTGGTAAGTTACCTTGGGTCTGAACACTCTTCTCCTCCTCCTCCTCGGTCTGTGGTGGTTGTCAGCATTATCCTCCTCACCACCCTCAACCTCTAGTAGATACTGATGGATCAAAGTAATGGCAGCCCCTAACATTTTTCCAATTAAACTTCCCCCACATGTGTACACCAATGGTTCAGAGTTTGTGGGAAAAACTAGACTGCAAGGTGTTTGCATAGTTTATACTGTTGTGCTGCAGATGCTGCCTGTATGAGTGTCTGACTATGATGCATTCACCTGCTAGCTGTGTAATTTGTTCTTGATTGCTTTTATTCTGCTATTTCCCTTTTTTTCCTTTTTTCCCTTCACATTTTCACCACTTTTAAGTCCCGAGACTCACCACGCAAACCCCATAACCAAATGTAAACAGTCCTACCATTTCTGGGGGTTTTTTGTCTTGTATTAGACTGGGTGCATGCTGTGCAAACCCATTTAGCCAATGTAAACACAAAGAAATTGCCCTCCCTGGATGTGAGCACACACTTCTTTTCATGGAATAAGTCAGTACAGTCTCAAACACACCCCCTTGCTTAGCTGTGCTTAGCTAAGCTCATCTGGGCACCATAGGGCTCCAATGTGCTTACACCATGCATGACACACCCCCTTTACATGTGTATTGCTTCTCCTGCTTACACAATTGTGTTATAGCACCTATACGGTTAGGTGCAGTTTGGCACTTAGAATATTTTTGTGACTCAGTAAATTTCCCCTCATTTGCATACCCCACTGCCTTAGTCTATAGTTACTGCACTACCACAGAACCTTTCCCCTTAACAACCACTGTTCCCTGGTATTGTTTTGATTCTGCATGCCATAGGCTATAATGACATAATGCATATTTCCCTTAAAATTGAGTTAATACATTTTTATTTATATTTTC
The DNA here is from genome assembly GCF_019279795.1 of Protopterus annectens. Taxonomy (NCBI): domain Eukaryota; kingdom Metazoa; phylum Chordata; order Ceratodontiformes; family Protopteridae; genus Protopterus; species Protopterus annectens. The sequence goes on along the minus strand of NC_056744.1, from coordinate 1,332,613,911 downwards.
GGCATAATCCCTTTTGCCCACCATTGCCCTATGCTTAAATGACCGAGATCAGCCAAAAAAAATAACTTTTACTTTTATAAAAATGAAACACTTTTCCATGCCAATGGCTTTTATTTGAGCTGTCATGCCTCCATTTTAATTCTTGCAGAAATGTATTTGGCTAGTAGACAAATACATTTCTGCAACTAACACTATTCTTGCACGGATGCCTGCCTGCTTGCTGAATCGCTAATTCACCTCATTTGCATGGTTTTCTCCAGCAAATGAGGTAATTAGCATTATGCAGTGGTGTACATGCAGGAATAGTGTAGGCAGACTTCTGTACGTCAAAACTGTAGTTTACTGGATTGCTCGGTGGCCATATTCTGTGCAGGAGCAGCTACACTGTTTTTGCATGGAAAAATGAGCTCATTGAATCCCAGGGGATGTTATTATATAGTCTAACAATTAGGACTCACTTCTAAATAAGATACAGGCTCTACTAGACTCCATAATACAAGCATAAAAAAGACATATCCCAGCTTTTAATTAGCTTGTCTGATTTGGTTTAGCACTTCCCTTCAAAATACAGAACTTCATTAGAACTAAATTTTCAAGTTATATACATAATTTACACAAAACAAACAATGTTATATATCACAAATGCACCCAATAAAAAGATGCACTCTATTGATAAGCAGTAAATAGATTAAACAATTCTAATAGTTACCTAGAAAGCCTACAAAATATAAGTTTGAAAACTATCTAAAAAAATGTAATGACAATGCTTATCACCCTAAATATATAAAACAAAACATTCACAATACATATACAACCTAAATACCGTTGGCATGTACCTAGCCAGGCATACCCAACAAATGGAATGTTATCAGAGGTTCCTTATTAAAGAAATACAGGGCATAAGTAGTTCTGTATTCTGACTCTTACAGGCTGTTGAGGGGAGATCTATGTCTGGCATATACAGGGCATTGTCAGACACCACTCCGATGGACCTCCTGCATATCCACAAAACAAACATCACCAGAATTACCATTTCTAAAGACTTATCCTGGGATTCAGGAACACTCCATGCAAGAATAAGCTATTCTTTCATGGAGTGTACCATGCACATGTAGAACAGCAGCATGCCTTGCATATTCATGAAGGTGTGCTGCTATACTCTCTACACAAACACAATCTGTGTATGAGCACAGGAGGTGTGTCCGAGCAGTGCATGGACCTTGAATATGCCCCCTGAACTCAGAAAGTGCTGTATGGCACTTTCTAAGCCATACTGGGACAATATTAGAGCTGCGCTCTAATATTATGCCAGTATCTCAGTGTCCGCAGACACCAAAATGTAAAATAGATAATTTAAGTGTCCACGGACACTGAAATAAAAATGGCACAAGGAAAGCAATACAGGGGGTATGTCACAGCTTCTGTGACACACACCCTGTATTGCTAAAGTGCTGTATGGCACTTCTGCATCCTGCAGAAGCAGGAAATGTGTGCAAATGCACACATACATACCTCTCAACCGTACAAATTTTGCAGAATGTCCAGATTTCTGCTTCATATTTTTGGTCCACTTATATAAAATTACGGTTTTCTAGCAAATTAGTGGAAAATCAGTAAAGACTGAAGTTGGAAAATAATGAGAGACATTTGAGTTTCAGATATCATACCCTTCAGAAAATTCATACCAATGCAAAGCCTGTTATTCTACCAACTTTCTAAGTTGGCAAGAGCAATATTTAAAAAGTGTCCCTATTTTTGGGCCTTTATTCAACTTTTATTTATGGCTATGTCCAGATTTCTTGTTCTAAGAGGTTGAGAGGTATGCATACATAATATGGGATAAATCCCCCAAATGTAAATAAGCACAAGCACAGCCCCATAAAAGCAAGAAAGTCCATAGAGAATATGTTGCGCATCAGCATGAAATATGCACAGAATCCTGAAAGCCCAACCATTGCCATTATGTCACAAATACAGTCTCAAGTAGTTGTCAGAACACCACAATACACACCCATATAACCTAAAAAAATAATAATATATCATTGCTGTTAATGCCCTAAGTGTAGCTAAGTGGGTGTGTACATTACAGATTAAAAATCCCATAGGCATTAAATGAAAATAGAGAGGTGAGCTTTCCAAGCCATGATAGTGTAGTGGTTAGAGCTACAGGTTTATATACAGACATTCATGGTTCAAGTCCCAAAACAAATCAGTTATTTTCTCATGTGAAAGTAGTGTTAAAATTATTTTAGTAAACATAAATTATGTAACAACTATTTTTGTCAACCAGGGTAGTGTAGCAGTTCTAAAAGTGAGATGTCAGTGTAGAAACGATGTGAAACCCCCATATAAACACACGTGCCTCATTCAGTATAGTCACACAAGAATATAATGTAATGAAAGCACATAGGGGGATGTCATGGAAGGTAAACGTAAAATTATAACGTGTATGTAAATATTTATTTTATACTATACAATGACTGGCCATTAATATACAAAAATAAGTATGCTAATTGGCCAGCCCAAACAGAGTGCCCATTGTAAATCCAAGAGTATACTAATGGAACAAGGTCCAGTTGCCTGGACTTTTTCTATTTGTATATCTCCTGTTTTTTTTTTTTTTTTTTTTGTCTGCAGAGATAGCAACAGAGAAATGAACATCTCCATTGCTTTTTTTAACATATCTCGCTATGTGGTTACGAATTGAAGAAATCGTATAACATAGCAAGATATCATAAAAATGCAATGGAGATCTTCCTTTCAACAGAGAAAGGAAGATCTTTGTTGTTTTTTTAATATATCTCACTATGTTATACAAATTTTTCAACTCATATAACATACTGAGATATGTTAAAGAAAGCAATGAAGCTCTCCCTATCTCTGTTTCTACCTCTGCACAGCACTGATGTACTGCGTAAGTGTGGGAACATGCCCCTTATGCATGCGCAGTACATCAGAAATGCTCCAGGATACTGGAAAACCAAGGAAGACCAGCATGGAGGCATCATACGATGACATTATATAAGAAAGGTAATTATTGTTTTTCTTAAATAATATCATTATATAATAGCAATAACCCATGGCTGGGTGTGGCCAATGCTGGATTTACCCTTGGTTAGCATTGTTTGGTCACTTGGATTTGCCCTCTTGACCAAACCACACAAACTGTGGATAAATCCAGCATTACCCACACCCAGCCATTGGTTATTGCTTAAATATAACATTATAAGTATAATATGCATAAATGTACCTTTATCAGTCTGTATCTATCAGATTTTATTCAGCCCAGCAACAAAACAGTCAGCCCTGACAAGTCTCACACTCAGGATGGTGCCCTCTACAATCACAGCAACATACCACTACATCATCTGAGCTGCAAGAATTCATAATACTTTAACGAACATATCCTGCATTCAGGCCATTTAACATTAATAAAAAAAGACAGCAGTCACAAGTCTTGAACCCATGACCCTGACCACTATAGTTAGAGGACTGTACAACTACACCAACTAAGCATTAGGAATTAATGTTGCTTTTTCAAACATATCAAGCAATAGAGGCATACATTAGGGAGAAAGCTTTGTGGAATCTTTCATGTGTTGTATATAGACATACACACACACACACACACACACACACACACACACACACACACACACACACACACATATATATATATATATATATATATATATATATATATATATATATATATATATATATATATCCCTATCAGATGACAGAAATTTAATTTGAGAGACCATAATACTGAAATTTCAAAACACTAAAAAAATCACTTGACTGAAACCTATAATACTAAAATCTTACAATGCTAAATTTCAACATACTGAATTGTAAAGTGGACAATATAAAACCAGAATAGGCTGTGCACCCCACCCCCCAACTATATATACTTACTCCACGATCACACTACAGTGGGGAAAAAGGCATATACCTTTTCCCCACTGTAGTGCAATCCTAGAGCTAGTAACTCTATGTAGTCTGACATGCTGTATTCTGTTTGTGGCCCTGCAGACATTCTCAAGAGGGAGTATAGCAGACTGAGAATACACCAACCTTGTCATAGGCAAGGTACAGCTTTATATGTACATGCACCAGTGTGTTTGCATGCAACAGTGTGTGACAGACACTGTTGTCAGACACTGTGACCTTGCATGCATACCCCTTGTCACAGACAGGCAGACCTCAGACATGTCAGCTCAGTGTTGTGTACTATCACAGACTCACACATACAGAACAGGTTACTGAAGTACTTGTCAGCAGGTCCCTCACAAGCATAGCCATTACATTAACTGTAACAAATTCACCTGTCAACACCTGTTGGCCCTGCCATTTCTCTACCATACACTCAACCCTGATGCAGTTGAGGGCATGATGACAGGTCTGTGGTATGTATACCTGAGTCCATGGGTGGAACAGGGAGATAAAATGGTATATCCTTTGCATACACACAGTAAGGACTGACACGCGGGATGTGCACACAGTAACAAAAATACAGTTGGTGATACACAGATTAGTAAGCCTACATTTCCACCATTATGTACTGTACTATTACATACACATGACATGCCACACAAAGATTATAAGCATGGGACATAACAACTACCTCTAACAACATGTAATGTTCTGAATGCCTCCATGCATGGTGAGATGACCCACCAGACATAAGATGTGGAGTCATGTATTGCTCCTACAAGCCTGGACAAGTGATAGTGTTGCAGACGTTGTACCAGCATGATGTTTCAGGCATGTATGATGCATGATGCTGACATGTGTGTCACAATCCTCACTGTGGACAATTTGGCAACAATATCACATACATGAACATTGTTCAGGGACACAGACCGCATATAGTTTGCCAAAATAATAAAATAAAAATAAAAGGTCTAAGCTTGTTTCCTGCCATTCCTGTAACTAGTCTAGTCCAAATACAGCTTTGCTGTATCCCGGACTGTTTGTAAGCTTCTGAGCGGTGTCAAAACATCTGCTCTGCAATTGATCCCTTACATCTGCTAGTTCTTTCCTCTCCTGCAAGTTTACTAGCTTATTACTCTAGCATTTTACATAACTTTTTGTAGCAATTGTAGCACACAAAACTGTTACCAGCACTAAATGTTCTACAAGGAAATAATTCCAGTACTTATTATTAATACCCACCTCTCCAGGCATGTCTAATGGTCCGTTCCTTGTGCTTTCTCCTATTAACTTGGTGAACTTGGGCATCCTGAGGCAATGTAGCAACTGCCTCATGTACACTGACAACCCTCTCCTCTTACCTCCCAACACTCAGGCTTGCGAGAGATGCACTTATATATCCAAATTGGAAGCCACACACTCTCCAGCCAGGACTGGAATAGGTGGTCAAAAGGAGAAGGTCAACACTTGCACCACACCACATGGAACACACAGCCCTCCAAAACACACACCGGCACTTTCTGCACATAAAAACACAAACCACACACCCACCTTCACAGAGGCTCTTCTTAAAATTCTACTCAAACAGCAGAGGCCTCCAAGGTAAAAATGCACTTGACTACCACAACGCAGCACTAATCATGAGACACATAACTCTCCTAAACAGTGTGCCACTCAACCAAAGACTCAAAGGCAAAACAGCATGCCCAACACACTAGTCATAGGTGACCCAAAAGTTAGGCACACTGATGTCCCACTCCCTAGCTTGAATAAGGAGAAAGTAACAGTAAGCTGCCTGTCAGGTGCTAGGATCTGCCACATAATGCACACACATTCAGGTCCCTCAGCAACAGGTACAAATATGACTCTGTCATTGTACATGTGGGTGTGAATGACCTGAGATGTACCTCCCTGGACTACATGAAGAGATTTATGGAGGTGGTCTCAGATTATGTATCCCAGGCGAGTTTGACCCTAGCCCTGAGCAGCATCCTACCATCACCCAGAATGATACCACAGTACAAGCAGTTTTGATTTCAACAATTGGCTACATTTCTGGTGTCATTCCAAGGGGATCCAGTGTCTGTCTGCCTGTGATGACATGATTGACAGACCTCAATGCTTTGCCAGAGATGGCCTGCATCTATCACCCCTGGGCTTCTGGATATGGGCCAAGGCTCTTGCCACCACTATAGTGCCTTTTTTAGGCTGTGTTCCAAGTACCAAATTACCACCATAACAGCTACAAACAAATGCAATATGAGGGTCATGCTGTTCAATGCTAGAGGTGTAAATCTCAAAATGCACTCACTCTAAGCACTCCTTAGACTGGGGAACATCAACATTTGTGCTGTAACAGAGACCTGGTTCAAAGCAGCAGAAAGCACCTCTGCACTACCAGGCTACAACTCGTTCCACACCTTTCGTCCCAAGAACTTAAACTGAAGCTCCAAAGCTGGTGGTGCTTCCATACTCATAAAGGATGTGCACACCTCCAGACTGGTAGCCCAACATAACGCATCAGAGATACTTCAGGTGAAGCTAGCATTAGGTAAGACAGTGATTCAGGTCATAGCCTGCTATAGGTCCCCGAAAATGTCCCAAGACTCACACTTCATGTTCCTAAGTGCCCTGGAGAATATTAGGGTCCAACCTAACACTCTTATACTGGGCAACTACAACTACCCCTCCTTTACCTGGGAAAACTACTCATGTACTAATACACTTGCCCAATGTTTCCTTGAATTCATTAATTCCAATGCCCTGGTCATTAATTCCAATGCCCTGGACCAGCTCATTCATACCCAACTAAAGGTAGCAACATCCTTGACCTGGTCATTATTAACATCGGTGACTTTTGCTCTGCACCAATACTCAACTCCTCCCTGGTTAGATCTGACCATAAACTAATCACCTTGGAAATTCAAATCCCTCACACACCCCCGGCAAAGGTAAATACCATGACAAATGTCTACAAAGCTAACCTTGGGCTTCTTAAAACAGAGGTGGCTAACTTCATGGCACCCATGCAAACGGACAGTAGTTGCATGACCACCGAATCATACACTAATGCACTGTATGAGCACGTACACAAATGCATGGATCTCGCTATACCCAATACAACCAAGACACTCTCCTCCAAAAAAGGAAGCCAATCTGGCTGTTCCCTGCCATAAAGAAAGTTTACAACACTCTCCTCCAAAAAAGGAAGCCAATCTGGTTGTCCACTGCCATAAAGAAACTCTACAACAGAACAAAGAAAGTGATGCAGAATAAGGTGAAGTCCCACGATTGGAAAACCTCCCTTATTGGCCTCAACAAAAGGTTGAGATCCCTCATCAAATCCTCTAAAGCTTGATATGAAAACAGAATTGCAGCATATATTAAAGACAACCACAAGGCCTTCTATTGTTATGTAAATAATCTCCACGCCAATACCCAGATATGCTCTTAGCTACTGCACAGTGGCACCTCCTATACCAAGCCAACAAATATTGGCAATATACTGTCCAACAGATTCAGTGCCAACCTTACCCCTCTCTTCCCCCCAAAGGACCAATCACAATACCAGTAGACTACCAGGCACCCAGTATCACTGCTGCACAGGTTAAAATAGTACTGTCAAAGGCCAAGAATACAGCTTCCATGGGAACTGGCAATATCCCTGGCTGTAGTCTCTCTGCTGATCAGTGGCAGTGAAAAACATTGAGCATCCTGCCTGCCCCTGTGGGAGTGGTTACTGACTTGAAACTGTAGTTTTATTGGCCATTTTGGGTCAATTCCAAAACTCCTTCATCTTCCTCTCTTAAAACCTGGTTGCCTCATGGTTTTGGCATCTTTTCAGGCTTGTTGGCTGTTGGTGAAGCACCCACCAAGAGGAGAAAACACTGAGAGAAGAAAGGAGCCACTTTTGAGACTTTAAGTATTTTTCCTCTGTTTATTTGCTAAGTTTTTCTGCATAGCCACCTATTTTGAGCATTTTATGGTTTGTTAAATTTGATTTCTGCATTAGTAACTGTATTTAGAGCACAACCTAGAGCTGTTTACTGAATTTCCTGTTTGCACTTATTTTTAAAATTGTTTTTTTCTCAAAACTTGCATTTTATCTGTCTTTGGCCTAGCACTCTTGTGTGGGGTCATTTACTGCACTGTTATAACTTGTTGATACTTGTTAACCTCTGCTATCTCTGAAAAAACAAAAAAAAAAAAAAATCTTGCTTTTTTCCCACTTTTTTGAGATTTAAAAAGTTCAGTTACAGGCTTGCTGTTCTTGAACTGTTTGTAAGTTACTGTGAGGCCATTTTTTGCTTGGGCTAAAGGAAAGTCTCTCTGTTGATCAGTGGCAGTGAAAACCATTGAGCAGCCTGCCTGCCCCTGTGGGAGTGGTTACTGACTTGAAACTGTAGTTTTATTGGCTATTTTGGGTCAATTCCAAAACTTCTTCATCTTCCTCTCTTAAAACCCTCTTTTGCATGGTTTTGCGTGGTTTTGCATGGTTTTGAACATAGCGCAACAACGGGCAGCGCCGCCTAATTGGGTTTAAACTATTCCTGACTCCACAAAGTCTGCTCTTCACTTTTTCCCTTAGAACTGCTCTATCCCTCAATTTAAACACCATATTCTCATTCTAAGGCCCTTCACTGGTCCAATTAAGTAATCCTACAAGTTAGCACTATTAAACCATAAGCACTACTTACTCTTATACTCTCTACGATTACCCTGTCCTCTATTGGTCCGTCTTAAATTCAGTTTCCCTGTTACTCTAGCATGTCCAAAGGTCAGTCAGTGGTTTCCTCTCCAGTCCAGCTAGTGAATCTGGGAATTTTGAGGCAATGTTACAACTGTCTCATGTACACAGACAACCCTCTCCTCCTCCAAACAGGTTCAAATATATGTGAGAGATGCAACTATTTAGCCAAACTGGAGGCTGAGCTCTCTCATCTCAAAACTGGTGTAATCAGTCAGGAGGAGAAGGTAACCTCACACAACACAATTCCAGTATCACATAGTCCCACCACATCAGCGAAACAAACACATAAATACACAAAAACATACTCGGAGGCTCTAAATAAAAATCTACCTAAGCAACAGAGACCTCCAAAGCAGACATCCAAGCAAACGCTACCTCAAAACAAAACACACACAACACATAACCCACAAAGTCAGTGTGCCAAGCAGCCACAGCCCTTAAGGCTGAATAACACACCTGATACTCTTGTTATAGGTGACTCTGTTGTCAGACACACTGACGTCCCATTCACCAGGCTGAATAAAGAGAAGGTCACGGTGAGCTGCCTGTCGGGTGCTAGGATCCGCCACATAACGCAAGCACTCAGGTCACTCCAAAGCAAATACAAATATGACTCAGTCATTGCTGGTGTGAATGACCTGAGAAGTACCTCCCTGGACTACATGAAAAGAGACATAGAGGAGCTCTCTGATCATGTAGCCCAGGCTGGTATGACCCTGACCTTGAGCAGCATCTTACCCTCACCTAGAATGATGCCACAGTACAAAGACAAAATGATTGATTTTAACAATTGGCTAAAATTTTGGTGTCATTCAAAGGGGATTCAGTGTCTGTCAGCCTGGGATGACATGCTCGACAAGCCACGTTGCTTCACTAGGGATGGCTTGCACCTGTCACCACTGGGATTTTGGATATTGGCAAAGGCTCTTGCCACCCCCATAGTGCCTTTTTTAGGCAAGGCTCAAAAGTCAAACCCACCCCAATAGACAGCACAAGGAACAAGAAACTAAGGGTAATGCTGCTAAATGCCAGAAGTCTTAACCTCAAGATGCATGCACTCGAAGCTCTCCTCAGTATGGAGAACATCGATATCTGTGCAGTGACAGAAACCTGGTTCAAGGCTCCAGAGAGCACCCCAGCACTACCAGGCTATACCTCGTATCATGCTTTTCGGCCCCCAAACCCGGACCGAACCACAAAAGGAGGGGGAGTTTCCATATTTATCAAGGATATCCACACCTCCAGGTTAGTGGCATTGCACGAAGTATCGGAGACCATCCATGTGCAACTAACAGTGGGCAAGACTGCTTTTCAGTTTATAGCATCCTACAGACCACCCTCTCAAAGTCAGGAATCCCATTCAGCTTTTCTGAAAACATTGAAGAACATGAAGATCTCTCCGAACATCATTATATTTGGCGACTTCAACTACCCAAACATTGACTGGGAGCACTACTCAAGCCCCAGCACTTTAGCCCAAAGATTCCTGGAAATTATAAACTCAAATGTTATGGAACAACTAGTCACCACTCCCACAAGAGGGGACAACATACTAGACCTGATCATTACCAACATGGGGACTCTATGCTCCACACCAGAAGTATATCCCTCATTGGTAAGATCAGACCATAAATTAATTTCACTGGATGTCCACATCCCGACCCCACCCCAAGCCCAGAAAACCACAGTGAAAAACTTCTCAAAAGCAAACTTCTCACTTCTCAAAACTGAAGTGGAATCCTTCAAGGCCCCAGAGCCAGTGGAAACTACAGCCCAAACTGCAGAATCCTATATATATGCATTCTACGGACATCTCCAGGAATGCATGGATCATGCTATCCCAAACAAAACCAAGACCCAATCATCCAAAGGCAGGCATCCAGTCTGGTGGACCCCTGCCATAAATAAGCTGCTACATGATAGAGCAAAATCCCTAATAGGGAAGGCATCTCTGATCAGTACTAGCAAAAAATTACGATCCCTCATAAAATCCTCCAAGGCCAGCTTTGAGAGAAAATTTGCACAGGACACCAAAGACAATCATAAGGCTTTTTTCAGTTATGTTAGAAACCTGGGATGCAACTCCCAGACTTGTTCTGAGTTGATTCTAAACGACAAAAAAATACACTGAACCCACAGACATCGCCAATATCCTGGCAGACAGGTTCAGTGCAAACTTCTCCACCCCCCCCCCAAAAGAGCAAGTATCTATCCCGGCAGAGGGCTGCCTCCCAAACATCTCAGATACTCAGGTGAAGGCTGCCCTCTCTAAAGCAATAAACACTGCTTCCATGGGACCAGATGGCATCCCAGGTTGCGTCCTACATGAACTACAAGAGGAACTAATCCCTCAAATAAAACAGCTATACAATCTCAGACTCACTACAGGATATGTGCCCACAGAATGGCGTACAGCAACAGTGGTCCCACTCCACAAAGGTGGAGCCTCTATGGACCCTGGAAACTATTGCCCTATAAGCCTGACTAGCTTAGTCTGCAAGGCTATGGAGAGATCATCATGGAGCTCATAAACAAAGACATTGGGGACCTACAGACACTAGATCCTACCCAGTTCGGCTTTGTCAAGGGCAGATCCTGCCTTTTGAACCTGGTTGACTTCTTTGAAACAGTCACCAAAGCCATAGATGAAGGGAAGGTAGTCCACACAGCCTATCTGGACCTTGCAAAGGCATTTGACACAATACCCCACTCGGGCATCATAGATAAGCTATCCAGCTTAAATATAAACCCCTATGTCACAAGATGGGTCACAAACTGGTGCAAAGACAGAACCCACAGAGTGAGAGTTGCTGGAGCCATGTCAGACTCAAAACCGGTCACAAGTGGCATCCCACAGGGTTCTGTCCTGGGACCACTCTTGTTCGGTATATACTTTTCCGAGGTACAGGCAAACGTGGGAGGACTATGGCTCACCAAGTTCGCAGATGACTGCAAACTGGGTGCCATAATCAACTCTCCAGCTGACACAAACATCCTTCAAAAAGGTCTCACAGAGACACATAACTGGTGCCAGCACCATGGTTTAAAGCTAAATGCCAAAAAATGTATAGTCATACCCTTTGGCAAAAACAATGTGCCCACAAATTACCACATAGGCGGAAACCCATTAAGTACAGAAAAAGTTATTAGGGACCTGGGGACCCAAGTTGATAGCAATCTCTCCTTTGAAAACCACATTGCCAAAGTGGTTAGAAAGACCTTCTACATAGCCCACCTCATCACGAAGGGTTTCACATCTAGATCAAGAGAGGTAATCGTGCCCCTTTATTCATCCCTCATCAGGCCCATCATAGAATACAATGCCTTTTGGGATGTACCTTACCCGACACCTGCAGCAATTAGAAAGACCCCAAAAGAATCTCACCAAGAGGATCAAGGGTCTCAAACAGATGCCATATGCTGCTCGGTTAAAAAAACTCCAGCTCTACTCAGTTGCATACCGCCTACTTCGAGGCGATCTATGCCTGACATACAAAGCTATGTCAAATCCAGAATTAATGGACATGCTCCACCTCAGTAAATCTAAATCCCTTAGAGCCACATGCTCGAGGGACTTGAACCTCAGCACAGAAATAAATAGAACTTGCTGGAGGGACAGGTTCATAACCCAGAGGCTCCCTTCACTCTGGAATAGAATTCCAGTTCATGTGAGGCAGAACACCTCACTGAATCTCTTCAAGAAGAATCTCGATAAGTGGATGGGGGATCGCAGGTTTGTCCCAGGGATTTCTCCCGTGTCACTATTAGACAGAGGCACAGTAAACTAAACCTTAAAAAGGGCACAGTATACTCAAATCAAAGGGTGGAGTAAGCCATACAGAATCGGGCTAGGCTTATAATTGCCCCAGGGCAGATAGCCTAGTATGAACCTATGAACCTATGAACATGAACTACACAGTGAACTGCCACAACAACAGTGTGCCCTGTTCAATCACAGCCTCACCTCAGGCTTTGTCCCTACTAAATGGCACATGGCTATAGTCATCCCTCTCCACAAAGGAGGAGCGAATACAGACCGTAGGAACTATCATCCCATTAGCCTAACAAGTCTGATATGCAAAGCTATGGAATGCATCATCATGGACCTAATAAACAAGGATACAGGGAATCTCCAAACTCTGGATCCCATATAGTTTGGTTTTGGGTAGATCATGCCTGGTCAATCTGGTTGACTTCTTTGAGCCACTCACCTGAGTTGTGGATGAAGGCAACGTGGTCATACAGCCTACCTTGATCTGACCAAGGCCTATGATACCATTCCCCACTCAGGAATCATAGAAAAACCCGCTAAGCTAGGCACCAACACCTATATCACTAGGTGGGTTGCAAACTGGCTCACAGATAGAACCCATAGTTTGACAGTAGCTGACTCCAAGTCAGACTGCAAACCAGTCACGAGTGGGGTCCCACAGTGTTCGGTCCTGGGTCGCCTCCAGTTTGGTATCTACTTCTCTGAAGTCCAGGCCAACATGAAGGGACCCTGGTTGATAAAGTGTGCAGATGATTGCAAGTTGGGAGCTATTATTAACTCCCCAAGTGATGTTGACATCCTGCAGAAAGGACTCACTGAGACCAACGAATGGTGTCAGAACCACGGCCTTAAGCTCAATGCCAAAAAATGTGTCTGCATCTCCTTTGGTAAAAACTTGGTTCCCATAAATTACCACATTGATGGTAGTCCACTGAACACAGAAGGTGTTATAAGAGATCTGGGAAAACAGGCTGAGAGCAACCTCTCTTTTGACTGCCACATTGTCACTGTGGTTAGACAGTTCTTCTATGTGGCGCATCCCATTACTAAGGGATTTGCATCCAGGAAGTAAGATGTCATCATCCTCCTCTACTCTTCCCTCATTAGGCCAATCATTGAGTACAATGCCTCATTTGGCAGTTACCTCACTGGACACCTGCAACAACTGAAGAGGCCACCAAAGTACCTCACAAAGAGGATCCTAGGCCTTAAACAGTTTTCCAATATGGACAGACTCAAAAAACTCCAACTATTCTCTGTCTCATATCACCTACTTAGAGGCGAACTCTGCGTGACTTACAAAGCCATGTCTGACCCAACTCTGTTAGAAATGCTACAGCTACAGAAATCCCATTCCTTCCACAACACATGCACTAGAGACCTCAACCTCATTATCACAATCAACAGAACATGGTGGAGGGGCAGGTTCATAACCCAGAGACTTCCCATGCTATGGAATAGACATTCCATACATATCAAACAGAGCACCTTACTGGCCCTCTTCAAGAGAAATCTTGATGAATAAATGGGAAATAGAAAATTCACCACAGGGATCACTCCAGTGGCTCTACTCAAAAGAGACACTCGGAACTAATGTCAGGTGTCACAATGCCAGGGTAATCCTCTAGCTAGGCTTGTAAAGGCTCCAGGGCCATTAGCCTAGTACACACCTTTGAACCTATGAACCTAAACATCTGAATATTCCATAGACATCTGTACAGAGGATTGGTATGGTCTGCACAATGGTTAACATGCTGCATGTGAGGCCGATGCCATTACCATGCCATATAAAGTAATGCCTTCGGGAGGTGGTAAACAGGCATGGATGGTACACCAATCAAAATGGCATCAGCCAAACAGGACATGATCATCACCCAAAGAGACACACACAGTTGCCAGTGTTGAGATTAAAACCCCTACCTATCTAGTTATTTTTTCTATAGTGTTATGCACTCATCAGATGTGCCATGGAGATTACATGATTTCTCCATGAATTACATCTGCAGGCCTAGTAAAGTAGGGTGATGGGACACACACACACACACACACACACACACACACACACACACACACACACACACACACACACACACTTTCCAGTATTGAGATTAGAATCCTTATCTATCGAGTTACTTTTATTGTAGTGTTACACACTTATCAAATGTGTCACAGAGCTTATATGATTTCCCCTAGTCCCAAGGTACTTCTTAGGTGAATGACATCAGCAGGCCTAGTAAAGTAGGGTGATGAGATATTTACAGAGTGGTACACATATCAAAATGGTATAACCCACACAGTATATGATTTTCTCTCTCACACACACTCCGGTATTGAGATTAAAAGCCCTGCCTATGTAGTTATGTGTACTATAGTGTTACACAGTTATCAAATGCACTATCAAGCTTACTGGGCTGATGACTGGCCAAAGATGCTGATAACTGCACAGCTGAGGTAAACTGTTACAGGTGCCAGAAAGTCTGCTTTCAGTCTTTCTGTTATACCTTGATAGTTGTTTCTTTCCTGCACTTCAAATAGCCTAATAACTTTGCACTTCAACAGATTTATTTATCAAGTATTCTAGTACACCTGAGAGCCATCAGCAGTAGTTTTTCCTCACAGAATTAGCTTCAATACTTAGTAGTTATGATCACCCCTCCTGGCATGATTAAAATGCAGTTCTCTGTGCTTTTGCCTATTAACCATGTGCACTCGGGCATTCTGAGGCACTGTTGAAACTGCCTCATATAAACAAATAACTCTCTCCTCTAAACTCCCAACGCTCATACTTGTCAGAGATACCCCTATATCACCAAATTGTAAGATATGCAATCTCCAGTGAAGACTGGACTAGATGGTCAAGAAGAGAAGAGTCAACACATGCAGCACACTACATGGAACACATATCCCTCCAGAACACACACTATCACAGCTCTGACATACAAACAATAACCACATACCCACCTTCACAGTGGCACTCAATAAACATTTACCCAAACAGTGGAGACCACCAAGACAGACACCCACTCGACCACCGCAACACAGCACAAACCACAGGACACATATCTTACCTACACAGTGTGCCCCTCAACCTAACCCCCAAAGGCTAAACACCTTGCTTGATACAGTCATCATAGTTGACTCAATTGTGAGCCATGCAGATGTGCCACTCACTAGTTTGAACATGGAGAAGGAAACAGTCAGTTTTCTATCAGGTGCCAGAATCCAACACATAACACATCCAGTCAGGTCACTCCACAACAACTACAAATATGACCCTGTCATTTTTCATGTGTGTGTGGATGACCTGAGATGCACATGCATGGTCTATATGAAAAGAGACATGGTGGAGCTCTCAGATTATATGGGCGAGGAGTATGGCTGTAGCCCTGAGCAGCATACCACTGTCATCCTGAATGATACTGCAGTACAAACAACAAATGATTGGCTTCAGCAAATGGCTTATGTGTCTGGTTTCACTCTCATGTAATCCAGTATCTGTATGATTGGGATGACAAGATTGACAGACAGCAATGGCTTGCCATATATGGCCTGCATCTGTCACCCCTGAGTTTCCAGGTACTGGTTAAGTGTCTTACACCCTTATAGTGGCTTTTTCAGTGGTGTTTCAAATCATTTTACCACCATAACAGCTACACATATATGCAATCAGTGGTTCATGCTGCTCCACACTAGACATCTACATCTCAAGATGCAGCCAATCACAGCACTCCTCAAAATGTTGAACACTGACTTTTGTGCTGTAATGGAGACCTGTTTTACAGCACCAGAGTACCCCTTCACAATCAGCCTACAACACATTCCACGAAAAATGAACAAATAACCAGCAAAATAGTCTTAAAAAAGACTGAAAAGTAGAAAAACAACAGCAATTCCACATTGAAAATATTTATTATTTAAAATACATGTCTTAGCGCCTCGACCACTACAGCCTTCAATGAACACATGATTCATAGTAAAAATACATTCCCTTATATACTAAAATATAATCAATAATAACATAATCAATCAATTAAACAATTACATATTTAAAGAGACCACACTTTCTCCCAAAAAGAATAGGCCCAAAATAAACATACAGAGCTACACAAATATCAAAATACAAAATTCTATATTTTATTATATTAAATATTTCCAATTGATTTCCATATTTAAACCATAAGGAAATAATGTATTTTTTTAATATCAAAATAGATTCTTTATATAATAACATATTTTTTAATAATTTATGATCTCTTTTTTAACAAAAATTGTCTCTAAAATAGTAGCTTGTAGTAAATTTGCATTACTATTATGAGTTTCTAAAAAATGTAAGGCCACTGAATTTTCTATTGCTCCCCTCTTAATATCCCGAATGTGTTCCTGTAATCTAAACTTAAACTTTCTTTTAGTTTCTCCAATATAAAATAAGTTACAAGGGCATTTAAGGCAATAAATAACCCCATCAGAATAACAAAAAAAAAATGTTTATTCGGTAAAAATCCTTTATTATTGATCTTATTAAAGGATAACCTAATAAATGGACATACACTACAAGAATGACAAGGAAAAGTACCAAAGGTACCTAATGAAATATATACCCATATTTGGTGGCCATATTTGGCTTTATAACGCCGACGCTATGCTGGCGCCTGGCGCAAGGTTCATGAATCCCGGGGATAGGTACCTTTGGTACTTTTCCTTGTCATTCTTGTAGTGTATGATCATTTATTAGGTTATCCTTTAATAAATCAATAATAAAGGATTTTTACCGAATAAACATTTTTTTTGTTATTCTGATGGGGTTATTTATTGCCTTAAATGCCCTTGTAACTTATTTTCTATTGGAGAAACTAAAATATAGTTTAACCCCGGGATTCATGAACCTTGCGCCAGGCGCCCGCATAGCGTCGGCGTTATAAAGCCAAATATGGCCACCGAGCGATTCAGGTATGAAGCAATCCCACGTGCACTACCGGCGTGCGCCGGACCAGCGCCGCCCCCGGCATAGGTATGCTAATCACACTGTGTGCAGTATTGCACTATGCAAATGAAGGCAAATAGTGATCCACGAAGTTGGGCAGGCGTAGCGTAAGGGCACGGCAATGTAAACCAAAAAAAACGGTTTACATTTACCCAAACATGACCAAGGAGTAATGGAAGGCTGTCAACGTCAGGTATCATACAGGTGCAATATGCCAATGGCGAAAGGCACCGAGAATGTCCAAAGAAAACATGCACAAACTGTAAATAATGACATAAATGTTATGTACGCAGAAACCACAGCAGAACCCCGGATATGTGCACAGAAGGTGCAAAACAATGAAATAATATGAGAATGTCCTAAAAGAGCAGTATAATACACATCAGATGCACAGCCACCACACACCATAGTATGTATGGAAAGCCTCAACCCCAGCACAAGGGTTGTCAAGGAGTGGCGGCAGTGTTCGGCGCCGTAACCATGTATTAGCAGTCAATGCCATGCAAATGAGGCAGATAATAGTGAATCGCAAAACCGGCGCCGGTGTAAGGATGGAGCAAACGGCGCAGCGGTAGTACACTGAGGAGTGGCCTACACGGGATACATGTCAATCGCAGAGGGGTGTGCCACTGTAGGAGGAAGCATATTGGAGGCCAGCAAACATGGGCTGTACAATGCACATCACAGCAGCAGGATCGGCGTGCGAGGAAATAGATGCGCTGAGAGTACATAATGCCCGCATAGATGCATGTGCACGAGGATGACTACGTTCCCCAACCCAGTCATGTGACGGGCTCCCCGTCAACAACCACGGATATAGGAAGGTAATGCGGAGAATATGAGGAAATGCGGAAGCAGTGTAATTGGAGCCGTAATGAGCAATCAACACCAATCAATCCAGGAAGGGCAAACGGCGGCAGCTGACAACTCTGCATGCAGACTCCTGCATAACGGGAAAGGGGAGGCATAGGAATGCAAAGATAGTAGGGGATGTAGTAGAAATGCAAAGAGCAAAGAACCGAAATAGCACAGCCAAGTACAGAGGTAGCATAACGGCGGCAGACAAAATGCATCATATGCCATGTGCCTGCAGGATGCACTGCAGGCAATAGTAGGTGCAACGTGCAGAAACAGTAATGTAAGATGCAAAGCTAAGCCAATGCAGGCAACTGTAATGTAACACTAAAGGCAATACCGTTGCAGTTGCAACGGTAAAACACCGAAGATAACCACAGATACAGCTGCACAGACACACCCAATGACATCACCGGGTATACAGCACAACAGTATAAAGTGTGAATGCACACAACACACAGCGCGATTTCCCAAACGCCGCACCGTAGGGTGTAAACACACGGGAATTTTTAATATGTATATGTTGGGTGCCGCCGTGGCCGTGATGCATAGGTATGTGTCAGAGACAGACGGAGATGCGGAGGAGGGTGCTGACAACTACCGTAGGCCTCATAGGAGAAGGAGAGTGTTCAGACCAAGGGTGACCTACCAGGGGCTGCAAGACCTGGAGATAGTAGAGCGCTACAGGGTGGACAGGGACACGTTACAGCAAATAGTGGAGCTGTGCCAGCCATGCCTGAGAACAAGAGACAACAGAGGGGAGCCCATCCCAGTGGACACAAAGGTATGTGTGAGCTTGCGAATACTGGCTACAGGTACCTTTCAAAGGCCAACCGGTGATATAATGGGTATCTCACAGGCATCAGCATCCAGGGTACTACACCAGTTCCTGGATGCCATGTTACTGTTTATGCCCATGAGTATATAAACTTCCCCAGATCTCAGGAGGAGTTGGCTAGCAATATGCGCCACTTCCACCGTGTGGCACAATACCCGGAGGTACTGGGTGCGATAGACTGTACGCACATAGAAATCAAGTCACCCCCCCGGGAGCAGGGTAGACGCTACATAAACCGCAAGGGATACCCCTCCATCAATTGCCAGGTCGTGTGCAATGTGCAGGGCATTATCATGGATGTGTGTGCTGGCAGCCCTGGAAGCTACCACGACTCCCATATCTGGCATGCCTCACAGCTGTATCAGGTATTCGCCAGGGGGGACATCACACAAGGTCACCTTGTGTGGGATGCTGGCTATGCACTGGAGCCGTGGATGATGACACCCATCAGAAATGCACACACACACATGCAAGAACGCCATAATGAGGCACACGCACAAACCAGAATAATCATAGAGCGTGTGTTTGGGATGTTGAAATCACGGTTCCGGTGCTTGGATACATCCGGTGGAGCCTTGCAGTATTCTCCAGGCACATGTGCCCACATATTCATAGTATGTTGTATGCTACACAATATGATTCTGCGGAAACAGCTGCTGCAGGGACATAATGGTGTAGGGCCACCAAGCCCGCCACAACTGCCAAGGCAAGCACAGGCACAGGGCGTTCAGCACCATGAACACACTGTGCCAGCCCCAGTAGGTAGACGGAGGCGTACCCAATATGCCTACGCCCTGGCAAAGAGGGAACGCATAGCACATACTTTGACAGCGTAGGCCCCATGGACTGACACCTCCTTACCTGCACACACAGTGAAATGGACGCCACACAAACATGTCCGCCCGTAATGTGTACCGTATGGGTGGACCTATGTGAGACTCCAACAAAGGCACCACCCAAACACTGCACACCCAATAGCCAGCAGAGCATGGAACACCAACACCTCAACCGCACGCCGGTTCTAAATTAGACGGCGTGGCCGTATGCTGCCACTGTCGCCGCAAGTCGACTACATATGTAAAAATTATGTACACATAA